>NC_079207.1:59948676-59986176 GCF_026745355.1 Beta vulgaris subsp. vulgaris
AATGGGTTAAAATATTAAAAAGTAGATGACATGGGTGGAAAAAGAAGAGAAAGTAGATGGAACATGTTATCAAGAACAGAAATGCAAAAAATGTTAGATAAAAAGAAACATATCAAAAAGAAAAAAGTGTAGAACAAAAAAAAAAGAGGGATTATTACTATTGTTGCTATCTAAATATTACGTTTAAGGAAATTCAGCATGTCAAGTTTGCCCTTATCACTATTTGAACTTATATAGTATAATTAATAGGATTACGTAAACGTATCAATAATATAATCAATAGATTTTCTTACATTTGGAAATAAACCCACTATTTTGAACTTGTTAGTCATTATTAGATCTTAACCAAATTTATTTGAACAAATATGGTTTAATTATACCGTATTTTATGAGTACTATATTAAATTTTTTCTTCTTCTTTTTTCTGAACTGACTTTGTTTGAACTTTTCCGGACATATCAAATTTTAGTAATTTTATGTGAAGTAATATGAATTTGATTGAATTTAATGAACTTTTTTGTTTTTAATAAGGACAGAAAAAACAAAATGGTACTGTATCGTATAGTACACCACTTTGGTTGTTCTTTTATTTAAGTTTGTAGATCCATTTATTAAATTCTCTAACATTATAGTTCAACCTATCTAATGAAAAAGTGTTCGCTTAACCCATTGCTTCATTAATAGGTTCTTATAAAATGACAATTTGCACTATTACTGTCAGTCTTTCATCCAACCATTACCGCTCTCGGATTCCGTTGTCGCGCTCAACCCCTCTATTTTGTGATATAGTATCAATGAGTCCATCTGATGTTGTGTATACTTCACTGACTGAACACCGCGCGTGCTATCTAATATAAAAAATATTCTGAACAATAATTGTTGTTGATCTAACAGTTATATATAGCTTTTGCAATCCTTGTTGTTTTATAACATTGCAAATTTAATTATTATATTTAAGGAAATTCAACACATCAAGTTTGGATTTATGAATGTTTTAACTTATAGAGTATGATTAATAGGATTGCGTAAATGTCTCAATAATATAATCAATATATTTTCTTACATTTGGACATAAACCTAAATCTTTGAACTTATTAGTCATTATTAAACATTAACTGAATTTATTTGAACAAATCTGAATTTATTAGACCTTATTTTATGAGTATGTCGAACTTTATTTTCTATTTATTTTTGTTGAACTAACTTTGTCTGAACTCACCTGAGCTTATTAATTTTTATTAGATTTTATGTGAACTTATATAAATTTGACTGAATTTTTTGAACGTTTTTTGTTATTAATAATAAGGAATAAACAGAATGATACCGTATCGTATAGTGTACCACTTTGGTTGTTCTTTTATTTAATTTTGTAGAATCATTTATTAGATTCTCTAACACTATAATTCAACCTATATATCTAATGAAAAAATATTCGCTTAACCCATTATTGCTTCATTCAGAGATTCAGATAAAATGACAATTTTCACTACTACTGGCACTCCTTCATGCAACCATTTTTGCTCCTGAATTCCTTATTATCACTCAATACTTCTCTTTTATGATATAGTATCAATTAACCTATCTGATGTTGGTGTACACTTAATTGATTGAACACCGATCGAGTTATCTAGAATAAAAGATATTCTTGACAATTAATTGTTGTTGAACTAACACTTACAACTTTTGCAATCCCTGTTGTATTATAACTTTATAAATCTAATTATTATATTTATGGAAATTCAACACATTAAGTTTGGAATTTGAGCAAATATCACTTGATGTGATTCTCAGAATGCTCAAAGCTCCTTTGCTTGTAGGTCGTTTTTGACAGTTTGAAAGCATTCTTAGTTTGATTTTATTCAAGTTTTTTGCTTAACTAAATCCTTAAAAGAAGCTGAGAGTATATTAGGGTGTAATTACATCAACACCTTATATAATAGATTGAACAACAAAAAATTCTAGAAGGTTTAAACCCTTGTAAGTTAAAGCATAGTACATAGTTTAGGCAATTTAAACCTAAAAAAAAACCAATGTAAAAAGTAAATAATTTGAAATCTATACAAATCAATTAATTTCTTTTACATATTTACCGTAACCAAAAATTTTGTACATAAGCAAGATATACAAAGAAACATACTATGAAAAGTTTCTAACACTATAGTTCAACCTATCTAATGAATAAGTATTCACTTAACACATTGCTTCATTTAGATGTCCAAATAAAATGACATTATGCACTATTACTATCACTCCTTCATGCAACTATTTCCATTTCCGAATTCTATAGTCTCACTCAACCCCTCTCCTTTGTGATGTAGCAACTTAATTATTCCATATGATGTTGGTGTACACTTCATTACTGAACATCACGCGTGTTATCTAAATAGAAGATATTCGTGACAATTAATTGTTATTGAACTAACATTTATACCTTTTGCAATCCTTGTTGTATTATGACTTTGTAAAACTATGCAAGCAAAACTAACTACATCTATGTTTGCAAATCTATATATGAAAGTCAAATTGCATGGAACTCGAAACCGACTTGTTGACTCAAATTGTTTTTACACTAGATATGACATTTTTTAGCATAATCTGAAACCGACTTCCTGATTGGAATTGCCACCCCTAGTTATAGGTATGCATAACATTGTTGATTTGCGTAAGTATAATGTAATTTTATTTAATATTTTACACTAATAAATTATTATTTTAATTGGTTGTATGTAGTTCCTTAAATTGCTAAATAGAAGACAAGTCTATAGTTTATACTAAGATTATCATTTTCAGATTGGTCAAATGATCTCAATAGGAGAGTAATATATAATTAGCATACACCTTCATCTTCTTGAAGCTCATCTAGGTACATTGTTCCTATATATCCTCTATAATGAGCTCAAAGAGGGTCTTACTTTTTGTCTTCATTCCAATTGCATTGGAAATGTTGATAGCATTAGATGAGTCTGTTTGTCCATAATTTTTCCTATGGTATTATTTCTTTGGCGGAATTTGATATGGTCTAATCTAATCTCCCTTCGACTCTTCCTTATTTTCTCCTCAAATATTATAGTTTTCTTGTTTTTTATTATAAAAAAAATATATAATGAGTTTCATTTATTCTGTACTATCTACATAGCTTTGCTAAAAAAATTCTACTCAAGTTTTAGTAATAATATTAGCATTTTCTTCTCTATTGCTAGATCATATATCTTTTCATGTAAAATATAGTATGAAGGTTTGTTTTTACTTCATAAAACCAATGTACACCGAGGGTGCATATTTATTCATGTCTGATATTTCTTTTTCTGTTGTCAATTGAGATATTCTCTGGAAAAAAAAAATACTTGACTTATGACCGCAACAATTATACCACTGGCTCCGATCACGTCAGGATCCACACCCATAGAACTATAAAAATGATGATTTTACACATATGAACTATTAAAGATAAAATATATCAAATTTTGACCTTGAAGATAATTAGTGAATTAAAATCTTAGAGAATGAATATTTTTTTTTTCACATATTACTATCAATGGTGCCTTGCCTATTGTCAATGTTTTCAAATTTTGAGCATTACATGAGAAAAATTCTAGATAGTTTTAACTAAAACTATTAGCTTGTTATTTCAAAGTTTATAATCTATTAGTATTAGGGAAATTCCCACTGGTAACCCTGTACTATGGAACAATTGCAATGGTAAACCGTTTTTCTTTTGAGTTTCAAAAATAACCCTATACTTAGTAATATTATACAACTGTGACATTAATGATGGTTTAATCGTTACTTCAACCATTAGTATTATTAGATTTTTTTTCACTATGATGAAGTATTGAAGAACATTTTATTTGTATTAGTTAATGTTGGTTAATTTGGGTTAGGTAAACCAATAATACTAATGGTTGAAGTAACGATTAAACCATCATTAATGTCACAGTTGTATAATATTACTAAGTATAGGGTTATTTTTGAAACTTAAAAGAAAAACGGTTTACCATTGCAATTATTCCATAGTACAGGGTTACCAGTGGGAATTTCCCTTAGTATTAAGAATATGATTTAAAAATGGTTTTTAACCTTGGGTTGCACGATTATGACTTAGGAATTATTTATAATAATTAATATTATACCTTATTTGTTTCAAAATACTTGTTATATGCTTCCTTACAATTAGAGATAGTTATTAGGGTGTCCCATCACACCCCATGCATGTTGAGTCATCCACTCGCCTTGAAAAATGATACGGGACAACTCATATAAGCCAACTTCACAATCTACCAACCCATATATTAATATGGTGAGTCACTAGCTGGATTTTTTATATTAAAAAAAAAGGTGGCATGATATATTCCTCCGCTTTCTCTCTCTAACTTTCTTATATCTCTGCATTTTCTATATGTAGCATTTAAAAACCGAAACGGATGAAGTATTTATTGATACCTTATAACTCACACTAAAATGAAAACACGCACAACTAAAAGTAAATTAATTAACTTTAAAACGATAACATCTTAATGCTCGAACTTATCCCATACTCATTTCTCAAACTTATGTAAATGAAAACTCATGTAATGCTATCCATCACATTAATTTTAGATCTTCTAAAAATGTGACTGTTTCTAGTATTTGTATGTATTTGTATCTTTTGTTTCAATTGAATTTGAGAGTGTGATTTTAATTTTTAGTAGTGAGAATAATATTTATTATAAATAGAGGGTTGTTCCAAAAATAAGAGTGTAGATTTAATTGTACTATGGGAAATAGAAAACACAAAAGTGTCTTACTAAACAAAGGGAGTAATTTTTTTTATCTATGAATAGTTAGGGTTGGGGATGTTGGTTACTTGGTACATTATGGCCTTTTATCTCCTTTCACGTCCTTGTCACTCTCAGCCTAATTTTGCATCTCGCATTACTTTTATCCTATAATTATATATAGTGAGATTTGATCATAACCAAAGTTGTATTCGAGTTATTGATAATGGAAATTATATTGGCATGCAATCTTTTGTATAACATAATCCACATTTTTAATAGTTTGACCATCATCGGTCATGTTAACCATATTATGGGAATTAATCAACACGTGATTCCAGTGTTCTGATTGAGGGAGGTATAATAGTGCATAATTAAGAGTGTATGTTTAATATGATTTGAACTTATTTTAATATAAATAGACTGTCGGTCATTACTAAAAGAGTGAGTGTCACATTATCTTTACATTTTTTTTTTGCTAAAGTGAAAATTTATATTGCAAACCAATCTCAAATCAACAACCTACAGAGCAACCAAGGGGAGACAAACCAACTAGGTTGGACCCTTTACCCCTAGGCCCTCAGACCCCATTTACCTACAGACATTAACAGCAAGCTCCCTGAGCCATCCTCTATTAGCTATTGACACTTTTTTTTGGGAGAACACTATAGCATCTATCTATAACATCTTTCTGTACTCTATGCCACTATATTATTTACAGTAGACACAGACTGGACCAATACACTTCATTTCGACATCTCCATATATGATAAACCAAAGCTCCAAGCACCATAGCAAGACTTGCTTCTTAAACTTTGTTTCCCTGCACCTGCTGATCCATTGCATAATTGACTGCACAGTCATGTTACTCAGCTGTATCCCCATCCATGTAGCAATCCTTCTGATTATAGACTTACTATAGTTGCACTCAAAGAACAAGTGCTTTTGAGTCTCCTCATGCATTCCACAGATCAGACATTGGTCTGTTGTTGCAACTCCCATGTCATATAATCTCTTTGTAGTCTGTAACCTGTCTAATTGCATCAGCCAAAGGAAGAATCTGTGCTTTGGGACAATCATTCTCTCCCAAACATATTTATCCCAGTGTATCTTGTGAATCACCTGTCAATATAGTATATATTGACTTAACAGAATAGTCTTGCATATTCTGTAGCACAGCCACACTGAGTTTTCCTTTAAGTACATTTTTTACTTCACAAATCTTCTTCCAATACCAGCTGCATCCTTGTGTAGGTTTGTAATCCCACCAATTTTCATTCTTCACATATAGTTCATTCACCCACTTGATCCAGAGATTATCTTTTTTATTTTCCAGAGCCCAAGCATATCTCCCCATAGTAGCCATATTCCAACACTCTAAGTTATCTTTACATTTTGTCTTTCTTTATATATGCACCAAAGATAAGATGAATATCTAATGGTTGTTTTTCATCTCCTTCAATTTGATACCTTTGTAGAGTTGATTTATGGAATGTAATTAGGAGACAATGAAGCAAAATAACATGAAAAACTAACATAAAATTTTGCTAAAATTGGACCAATGAATCAATAAAATATGAAAGATTCACCGAATACCGTATAAATTTATAGAGTTGTAATAGCTATCAAATGTCTCTTTTAGTGTAATAGCTTGAATTTTAAGCAAGTTTGCTTAAAGGCTAGTTATATTTTATTAGCTTGATAATGTGATAATATTTATCTTTCTTAAATGTTATGAGAAATATGAATTTTATGTCTTAAATATAGATATTACTAATATCATTTTAGTTTTGCAATCATAACCTTGTAATTATCTACTAAATGAGTTTTTCTAAATTATCTTAATTGTATTTTGGGTTTTAGTGAGCCACTCTTCAAGAATTTATGCTTTATTAAAATCATATTATTTTATTAAAGCCCAAACCCATTTCTTATTTTTCTTCACCAAATTTGACCATTTGTTCTTTCATACTCTCATTGATCATGTCTTTTGGATAGAGAAGCTGCCAAGTAATGGAACTTCATGAGTTGTTGAAAGTTCTAAGCTTAAATCATCCATAATTTCCTAAATAAATTAATCTATGTAAATTTAATATTTACATTAATTATTTGAATCGTCTATTAATAGTGGTTGATCTAAAAACTAATTTTACCCAGGGGTAGCTTAACATTAAACATTTATTATGGCGTAAATATTCAAAAAGAAATATTGAATATAGCTCATAAAATTTTATTTAACAATTAAGTATATTAGTTAGCAATTCGAAACCATATCAATATATATAACTCTAACTCCCTAACCGTCCTAGAAAGTACATAATTCTATATATTGTGCTATAAGCCCACAATCCAACATAAATATAAAGAAGTGCAAAATTTATATATTGAACCAATTATATTCTAAAAGTACTAACATCACTCCTTCTATTGGATCATATAAAGTTTTTATTTATTATTTTTTCAAAGACAAACCTTATAGATCTTACAACACACACAAGAGTATATAAAAAATGTAAATTTATAAAAGACAAAGATTATGTTGCAATTAATTCATGAAATGAAAGAGCTTTCTGAATTTTGTTATAGTATTAAACTCTTGATACATTCACATCCAAAAACCACATAATTGAAATTAAAGTTTTATTAGATTGCCAGTCGAAATGGTATTACATTAATAGTAACCAACTTTCGAATTGTTTTTATTATTGGAAGTAACACACCACAATTTTGTTAGGATTGATAATTTCCCTTGTGAACCCTACATAATAAAAGTAGATTATATTTCCCAATTCTTTTTCTATTGCAACAATTATTACTTTGGTTAGTTTCACATCTATTACAACATTTCCACTTTTGGTATAAAAAACAACTTTAGTTAACATTATTACCCTTACTTTATCTTACTAAAACCATCATTAATTACTCACCAACGCACGATTTATCGTTAAATGGGTACTTTTACTTTGTTAAATGTTTATTTCTCTCTAATACTCTTGAAAATATACTTTCTCTTATATGATGCTATGTAAATATTCATAAAAGTGAATGAAATAATATGGACATTTAATGTTCCTTTGTCTAACTATACTTTTACTTCTAAAAAAAATTTACATTAGATACTATATATTTTTCCATTTGTTTTTTTTTGTTCTATTATTAACTTTCACACAATAATTTACATGGCAATTTTCATGCAGCAAGTTAAATCCTTCCACTATAATCACCAATTTTGCTTTTAGACCCATAAGTTTCAATTAGAGTTTGACCCCCATGTTTTTTTTTCAATAACTAATACTCACCCCATCATGTTTTAAAAAGGCCTAAAGATTAAAAAAAGAACAAACTTTTGATTTTAGCATATATGGTATTACATTTATGATTTAACTATACTTCTACCCACAAAGTAAAGTATATTTACGTTCTCATTTTAAAATTACGCATAGTTATCCCATTCAAGTATACTTTGTTTTATAGAATATTAAGAGATAATAACATTTTCTTGAAATGTATAATTGTAATACTTTTGCCCATAATGAGCAAAATAACTTTAAAAAGATTCGATATGCCAACTCCTTATAGAAAATAGTAATAAAATGTTTTATGTACATAAGATTTTTTAAATTTGTATAATTTCCAAATTATCATTAGTAGACCTGTTCTTTTCGACTTATTTTGCTTATATAATCTTATTTGAACTTAACTGAATCTATCTAAGAACTTATCTAAACTTATTACACCTTGTTAGTTCTTAGTAGACCATATATGAGCTTATTTAAAATTATTTTGTGAGATTAAAGAATCACACATAAAGGTAAGCTTAGGCCGGTTTTCTCTCCATGACCGTTGGGCGATAGCTTAGGTCACACGCTAACTATTTTCCGGCAATAATGGGCCGTCGGAGGAAACCACCATCACCGCAACAGACTGCACACAAAGGAGAAGGAGCTCAGGGAGGTTTATCTAAGGGGAAAAGTGTGCAATCCGATGTAACAGTAACTAGGGTTTCACCAAATCAATCCGAGTCGATAGTTGAAACAATGAAGGCAGTGTTTAGTGCGAATCGTTCTGAGGCTAACTCAGGACTAACAGCTACAAAGGAGAGTCTTAAACCATCATCTAGTGATGAGAATCGAGGACCTATAACTGAACAGAGGTGTGAAGAACCAGTTGTTTGTGACCGTGGTAGAAATGGAGACGATTTAAATGGAGGAGGATCAGGAGCTGCACGAAGGTTGGAGATGCCATCTTCGCCACTTCCATGGGCCAAAGTGGCTGCGGAGAAATCAATGACTGCAAAGGGATCATCTCTGAAGTTTGTGGCACCTAGTGTGAAAGAAGGGAGGATGGTGGCTCAGCTTGATAAAAATGAGGTTAATCACCTTGCTGAGGTATGGGCTGCTGCTCTTATTGTCTATGTGGTTGGTAATACACCCTCAATAGGTATGATTATTCGTCACATAGAAAAAGAGTGGAACTGTGTTGCTAAACCGCAAGTTTATCTCCATGAAAAGGGTTATTTTGTTGTTAAGTTCCAGAATATTGAGGATAGAAATGAGATTCTGTATTCAGGGCCACATATGCTCAACAATAGACCAATGATCATTAAAGCTTTGTCCCCTGACTTTAATTTTCATGATGAAATGTTGCGTATCATTCCTCTGTGGGTAAGACTACCTAATTTACCTTTGAGTTATTGGAGTATGGACTCTCTGAGTCGCATAGGTAGTATGATTGGAGTTCCTCTATATGCTGATGAGTGTACTACTCATCAGAAGAGAATCTCCTTTGCTCGGTTGTTGATAGAAGTGGATGTCACTAAACCTTTGCCTCAGAATGTGATGATATTAGAAGAATCTGGAAGAATGCTTGAGCAAAGGGTCAGATTTGAGTGGGCTCCTTCTTTCTGTAAGAAATGCCAAGTTGTGGTCATGATTGCATAAAGAAAGGAACTGGAGATGCAGGGGGGAAGGTTGTCTCAAAACCATTGCAAAAATGGGTGGCTAAACCTGTAGCGAACCCAACAGTCCCAGTCAATGTGGAGGCACCAGTTGAGGTTGGGAAGGAAAAGACACCTACCCCAGTGGTAGAAGTTGATGTAGGCACAGAAGAGATTACAGGGGAGAGAATGATGATTCCTGAAACAAAAGAATCTCCTGCGGCCAGGCCTCCACCTTGGAATATAGTAACAAGAGGCCAGAAAGGGAAGGAAGTGGAGTATTTTAAGGGGCCTGGGGTGGTTACACACATGGTGGATGAAGCAGGGTCAAGTTCATTCACTGTTACACCTGGGTAATGATCCTTTGCACTTGGAATATCAGAGGATTAAACAATCCTCTTAAGTTAGGTGAAATAAAGAAGTTTATTAAGGATAATAAAATAGCATGCTTTGCTTTACTAGAAACAAGAGTTAAGCAGCAGAACAAGTTGAAGATTCAGAAGAAGTTTGGTGTTCAGTGGAATTGGGAAACTAACTATGAGAGTTCTCCTAAAGGGAGGATCTGGTTGGCCTGGGATCCCAGTAGCCTCTTTTTAAAAATTGTGCACAAGAGTATTCAGTTGATTCATTGTGAAATCAAATAAAAAACTAGAAGCATCCATATTGGTTTGACAGTTGTTTATGGGCTCCACACTGTTGAAGATAGAAAATCTCTATGGCCTGAGCTGGTGAATATTGATAATCACATTAATCTTCCTTGGTGTGTGATGGGAGACTTCAATGCAGTGCTAGCATGTGAAGATAGACTCAATGGGAATCCAGTATCTTCCTATGAATCTCAGGATTTCATAAATTTATTGGCTAATTCAGACTTAGGGGAATATAAGTCTTGTGGCCACTTCTTTTCTTGGTCCAATAAAGGTATGGGAGACACTCGGATTGCAAGCAGGATTGATAGATGCCTTGTGAATACTAGCTGGGTGACTATGTTTCCTTCACTCTCTGTGGAATATATGAATCCAGGTATTTTAGATCATACTCCTTTGGTTTTGAGATGTAGTGTGGAGGAAGCTAGGAAGGGAAGACCATTTAAGTTCTTCAATTATATGGCTGAGCACCCTGAGTTCAAGTCTATTATTGAGAACTACTGGATGAAAAGTAGTAGTGTGGTGACTATGAAGCATGTTTAGGAGAATTTAAAGACTATTAAGAGAAGAATCAAGCACCTTCACAAAAGAGATTTTGGGAAGCTTAAAGATCAAATAGCTAATGCTAGAGAAGCTGTTGATCAGGTCCAATCTCTTATGAAGGATGAGCCTAATTCACACACTCTTGCAAGTCAGGAGAAAGACTTGCTATTGAAACTCAACAAGCTCCTCCAAATTGATGAATCAGCTCTTAAACATAAATCAAGAATTCAATGGCTCAAGCAGGGTGATGACAACAATCATTTCTTTTTTCAGGCAATGAAAGAAAGGATGCTGAAAAACAGCATTAATATTCTGTATTCTGAGTCTGGTACTGCTCTGTACACTAATGATGATATACAAAAGGAGGTGGTGAACTTTTTTAAATCCCTTCTTGGCACAGCAGCTGATACTCTCCCTGCTGTGGACTTACCTTTGATTCGAAATGGTCCCCAAGTTAGCACCACTGCTGCTGCAGAGCTGACAAGGTCTATCACTCATCAAGAAATTGATGAAGCTTTAAAGGGCATTGCTGACTCCAAGGCTCCTGGTATTGATGGTTTTAACAGCCTATTTTTAAAAAAATCTTGGCCTATTATAAAGTCTGAGATATACTCTGCTGTGATGCACTTCTTTGATACTGGCATTCTTACCCCTTCCATCAATTGCACTCTTGTTACTTTGATCCCTAAAGTGGCTAGCCCTTCTTATGTGAAAGAGTTCAGGCCCATAGCATGCTGCACTGTCCTCTATAAAATTATTGCAAAAATTTTAACTAGTAGGATGCATGATATGATTGGTGAAGTGGTTGATTTGGCTCAGTCTGGGTTCATGCCTGGGAGAAATATCTCTGATAACATACTGCTTGCTACTGAATTGATCAAAGGCTATACAACTAAGCATATCTCTCCTAGGTGTATGGTGAAAGTGGATTTAAAAAAAGCTTATGACTCCATTGAGTGGTCTTTCCTTGCTACTGTCATGGCTGAATTGGGATTCCCTACTAAATTTCTAAACTAGATCATGGCTTGTGTAACCACTGTTTCATACTCAGTTGTTGTGAATGGTGTCCCTAGTAAGCCTTTTAAGGCTAAGAAAGGGCTCAGACAAGGTGACCCTATGTCCCCCTTTCTTTTTGCTCTAGGAATGGAGTATTTATCTAGATCATTGGGGAGCCTCAAACACATACCTAACTTTAACTTCCACCCAAGATGTGAAAGGATTGGAATTACTCATCTCATGTTTGCTGACGACCTTTTGATGTTTGCTAGAGCAGATGCTAGCTCTGTTCAGCTACTCTTTGATGCTTTCAATAAATTTTCTTGTGCTTCTGGTCTTGAAGCTAACTTGGACAAGAGTAACATTTACATAGCAGGTGTAAATGATGATGAAAAGGCTACCTTACAGCAGATTGTGAAAATTCCATTTGGTACCTTTCCATTCAGGTATCTTGGAGTTCCCCTCACCACTAGGAAACTCTTTTATGCTGAATGTAAAAGTCTTATTGAAAAAACAACTAGTAGGGTGCATTCTTGGGCTGTCAAGAAACTCAGCTATGCTGCTAGGCTGGTCCTTGTTCAGTCTGTGCTCCAAGGTTTCCAACTTTATTGGTGTCAAATTTTTGTCCTACCTAAGAAGGTCATCAGGGAAGTGCAAAGAATTTGTAGAACCTTCTTATGGACTGGCTGTGATTCTGCTTCAAGGAAACCCCGTGGCCTGGGATACCATTTGTCTACAGAAAGTGTATGGAGGTTGGAATATCAAAGATATGCTGTTGTGGAATAAAGCAGCTATAGCCAAACATTACTGGGCTGTAAGTCAAAAACAAGATAGACTTTGGATCAAATGGATCCATGTCTACTATATAAAGAGAAATCAGGTGAATGATATGGCTATCCCTCAGAGATTATCATGGTCTCTTAAGAAAATCTTAAATAGCAGGGATCTATTCCAGGACTACAATGTGCAGCAGATGCTTTCTAGTGACCATTTTTCTATTAAACAGCTTTACAGAAGTATGCAGGGAGATCATGTCAAAGTTCAGTGGAGGAGAATCATATGTAATAATGGAGCCAGCCCTAAAGCTATCTTTATTACTTGGTTAGCTTTACATGATAAACTAGCTACAAAGAACAGGCTCCATTCTTGGGGAATCATACCAGACAATCTTTGTGTCTTCTGTGAGAGCATTACAGAAACTCGAAATCACCTATTCTTTGAATGCAATATTGCCAAAGCTGTATGGAAGATGTGTCTGCAGTAGCTTGGCATTGTTTATCATAACAGAAGCTTTGATAGTGAAGTTCAATTGGTGGCTAACAAGATTCACAGCAAGTCACCTCAAAATCAGCTCTACACCATGTTCTTCACTGAGACACTTTATAAGCTATGGACTTATAGAAATAGCTTGCTGTTTACTGGTGTGAAAATTGATGTCCTTAGCCTTTGTAAACAGACTATATTCAATGTTGCTTGTAGGTGTAATGATGATGTTAGGAGGCTTCTTATTGTATAAGTCTGCTCAGCTTGTTGGGTAGTACTAGTGTTGGGGTCTCTTCCTTGTAGGGGCTTGTCCCTCTTTGGGAACTTGATCTGATGATTTGGTGGTTGTAATCGGTTTTTTTTGGTTTTCAATAACAACTTTGAATTGCCAAAAAAAAAAAAAAAATTATTTTGTGATTACGTCAAATTTTTATCTTTGTGAGTATGTTATAAGTTGCTAGCATTATATTGCAATACGTTAAAAATGAATATTCTGTATTTAATTGTTTAATATAAAATCTTAACTTATACTCTCTTCGTTTTCTATTATTGTTTCTACTTGAAATCTTTTTGTGAGATGAAATTGGTCAAAGTAGGAAAAACTTTTGAAAACAGAGTAAGTATCTTAAGATTCAATTGCCCCTTTGAAAATTACGATCAAGATTTCAGACATCTAGTTAGAAACTTCGACATTGGTACAAATTAACACGTAACTAAAATTATGGAAAAACAATAACTTTGTAGTATGTATAACAAAATTAAATAGAAAATCACATTTTACATAGAGTTTACTTTTACATTATAAGTTCTTGATAAAATGAATTTTCTAAGTTGTAGCCTTAAGATAATTTGGGTTTTAATAAATCAAAGTTATTCTTTTTATAACCTTTTATTTTTCAGATCCTAAAAGAGGAAGTCACCAAAAGATCTCCGGCCCTTCATTCTCTCCTATGCTCTTTACACGTATGAAAGACTTATCAAGTTTTTTCAAGAATAGGTGGAATATGATGGATTAATAAGGATTGACATGAACCGTTTTTTTTTTTCTTTGATAGATAGACATGATACTTGTAGGATTTATAAAGATGTGATAGTTATATAATTACCTCATGTAGCACCTAATTCATAGTTGATTTCATCCGCTTACATTTCTATCATTCACTGCCTAATATATGTAAACAATGCATATGATAATTATTCTACATGATATAGTAGCCGTTATTATAGAGATTGATTGTTCAATTGTTTCCTTAATTAGGGACTAATATTATATGCAAGCTTAACAAAATCATTGCCGTGATTGTTGAAGGATAATCAATTAATTTCTAAGTTTATGTTTTTTTACGGGAATTCGTAAGTTGACATTGTAATGTCTTTTAAATTGATTCAAAATACTAAAAAAAATTACACATGTTAAAATGATTGTCTATACGAGTCCGTTTTTGGAGAGACGATCTTACATTAGTGTTAACGTGAGACCGCTGATGTCATGCTGACATCACGCACGTGCATCAAACCAGTAGTAGAATTAGTTAAGCGCTTGCACCTATTAGTTATTTGCTAGCCTTAAATTGCTTCTTGATGAATTAGTTAAACGCTGAAGTATATTAGTTAAGCATTGGAGTATATTAGTTAATCGTTGGAGTATATTAGTTAAACGCTGAAGAATATTAGTTAAGCGCTGAAGTATGTTAGTTATATCACAAAAATCAAATTATAATGCATTTTATTGGCCATAACTTCAATATCACACATAAATAATTATGTCTTTCTCAAAAAAACTAATGAACTAATTCTATAATAAACCCTCCAAAAAAACCCCATCACGCTCTTCTTCAATAAGTCAGACAATTAAGAATTGCAACAAACCAAGCTAGCAAAAAAATCACCATCTTTAACACACAAAAATACATCAGCAGCGCAACTTCTATGAAGAAATCCTTTTTCTTACAAACATTGATCACTATATCAAAAACTAATGATTTTGATTCACATATATTATATTCCCGCACACAAGTAGCCACAGAATCAAAAACCCATGAAGGGAGGGTGTCAGTGGGATTCAAACATACGTTCAATGACCCCATTCGCAAGAGGAAAACAACTAGAATTACAAAGAAGAACAACCAAAATTGAGAAAGAAAACAAATTTTAATGAATACCTAGTTGAGAATGTGACCAGTTGAAGAAACCCAGAAGTTTAGTTGGATCAGAAAACTGATCATGATGATGAACAAATTGAATAATATATGGGTTTAGGCGTTTAGCTTCTTAGTCATATTTGAGGAACCCATTAAAAGTTCCCAGTTGTTGTGTTTGGGAAGTGTTGAAATTTCTTCAACATTTTCTCCATTAGAGAGACTCAAGGTGGTGAAATTGCGGATAGATAATATGAATTTTGTGTGTTTTCTGTGTAAAAAAAAAACTAAATACCCAAATATCATAACTATTTATCAGAAAACAATAACTAATAGCCAGAATCACAACTATCAACCATGATTAACGGCTGATGCTGAGATTTGGAAGAAAAACAGACTCGTCTCACGTTAGTGTTAACGTGAGACGGTCTTTTATAAAACTTTGCGTGTCTATACTCATGATTACTTGCCACAATGTATTGATTGCCAAAAAGAATTGAATGATGATGTGCCGTGATATCCAAAAGCTATCATGCATAACAGTACAATTGTGGAAGGCAATTTTTTTTTGAGGGATGTTGAAGCTAATTTTGTAATTGAGAGATACAAAGGATTTGTTTATCAAAAGGCTACCAAGTTAGCAAATTAACTTGCTTATGACACCTAAGCAAAACCTTATTACTTCATCACATAACTTATATATTTTTTTCCCCATAAAATAAGCATGAACTATATAATTCTTGTAAGAAGAAAGGATGAGCTATATCATTAGAAAATGCTTGGGTAATTTTCTGTAAATGATAATTGTAGAATGATATATTACATTATTTACATTGACATAGTATATAGTAGTATAATACAACTTACTGTTATCTAGGATAGAATATAGTACAACCTACCTCTACCTAGGATAGTTACAAATGATAGAAATAATTACAAAAGATAAAGTAGAAATCTACAATTATATGTAGGATAGAATATAGTAGAAGACTAAGTAAAGATAGTTACATAAGAGTAGCAATAGGCTACGTTCAAGGAAGAGTATGCAATTAGTTTGGGTTTAGCCATGATAATTTCTCTATCTAGCCAATATAACATAACTCGCAAAGGAAAATATTCATCCTAACGACGCAAATTGCAAGGTGATGAAACGAATGTATGAAGGAAAAAAATGATGAATTTGATGGAAGATAACACCACATAAAATGTGTATTTATACTTAATATTCACCGGTCCTTTTGATTTTGAAATTGAAAACTTGCTTGAATTACTTCCCTAATTTATGCAAACTTTGATATTATAATAATCAATTCATGATTATTGTCTTAGATTGAGTATGTAATTGTAGACAAATATCATTAATTGATAATTTCCATATTAAAGCTTGATTGAATCAATCACTAAAATCACGTAATTCAATTTAGAAATGATTTTAATTTAGGTGATCAACTTGCACATAATTTCGGTGAATATTAAGAATTTCGGATACTATCAATTTAAATTAAGTGATTGATTGAAAATTATCATTAACATTGGCAATAATTAAGATTGATTGATAATTTAAATTCATTGTCATTTTTATTTGGGAATTTAAAATTTCGAAATGTAACCAATATGAAATTATGAATTTCATGCAAAAGTATATCAATTTGAGATTTTAATTACGTAATTGTAATCATAATCAACGTCAATCACATTAATATATAAATGGGATATGCTTGATTTTCAGAAATCTCATATGATATCATGATATTAATTACCTAACTTAAAAAATCAATCAACATAAATCACGATTTTATTTTTTTTGCATTTTTCAAATAAATTTCGGCCACAATATTATGAATTGCCACGTGGACACCAGATTTGAGAGTTTTAGTTTGTGAAGCTCTATAATTGCTTGTGATTGTGAGCTTGTCACGTAAGATTTAGAATTTTACTTTAGATAATAGTATAGATAGGGTCGGGTAATTATACTTTTCATTAATTAATGATACCACTAGATATCACTTGGTTTAATGGTTAAGAATCTTTTATATAAGCTTAAAATCACGAGATCAACTCGTATGCAATACCTTTTCTCATTTTTATTTTATTTTATATGGAATATAGATTAGAATACCTTAACGGCCCGTTTGGTAGTTAGTCATAAATGGTGGTAATGGGAATGAATTTGTGTGTAAATTTGTGAAAAATATCATTGTCCATTCCCATGGTAATGCTAATTTATCCTAAAATGTCCACTTTCCTTCTTCAATTTTCATTCCCATCTAATACCACCTTGTAGGTGGTAATGAGTGGTAATGAAAATTGCTTCCCCTTGGAGGCAAAAACACAAGTTTAGGGGTGAGATTGTTTGCCCATGGAGAAAAAATGCTTCCCTATGGACATTTTAAGGGTGCTTTCCTAATAAAATTACACTTAAAATTCATTCTCATTACCGCAATTTATTCACGACTACCAAACGGGCCGTAAAGGAGTAATGTCATGTGTCATCATTCTTTATTTGAGAAGGCTTTTTAATATATTATAGATATCCAAAATTTCTTAGTTAGAAAGACCCATCATTGCCCAATAAGCGTTGGCCCATTAATGATGTTGTGAATTGACCCAGCCCAACAACATCATAATTGAGCGACCGCATCTTGTACAAATGCTACAATTATTGCTTATTAGGCCCAAATCAACAACTTACTAAAGAACCTCAGATCCTTTTCTTTTTTAAATTATAAAAATATATAAGAGCCACTCAGACACTTAATGGGCTTTTTTTGTCCACCTCAAGTCTTCGATTGAA
This sequence comes from Beta vulgaris subsp. vulgaris, assembly GCF_026745355.1. Classification (NCBI taxonomy): domain Eukaryota; kingdom Viridiplantae; phylum Streptophyta; class Magnoliopsida; order Caryophyllales; family Amaranthaceae; genus Beta; species Beta vulgaris. Next base: position 59,966,748 of record NC_079207.1, read on the forward strand.
ATCCAAAACCATAGAAGAGAAAAAAATATTAAAAGAAACTAGCATGAAGTCAACAGATATTAATGAGGAGTAGGCCCATTAGAACATAGGCCGGCCCATGTGGTCCAGAACTCTAGTCACATGGCAACTTCACGTGCCTTTCAGTGAAAGTGGGCCCTCACTTGGTTGCGACACACGTGTGCATACAACCACTCCTTTGTAGCAGACTGATGGGTTCAGTGGTCAGAAATGTTACCTTACCAACTAGCCACCTGGTTTTACTTGACTCTTTTGATACCAACAAACAAAGCAATTAGATTTAGGTCTACGTCTGATCGTACGAATGACTACGACTATGGCCAAACACCCTTTATTTCGTTTAGCACATCCATATCATTTATGTAATTGATTGCGATAAAGCTGGTGTGTGATTTTGGTTCCATTCAAGTAGCTTAGTTTTGGACTGTATTTAACTTATAAGATATTTAAGAACTAATTTTGTCTAAAATAATTTTATTATTGACTCTGGTATCTAGTTATTCCTAATCAATTTTACCTCAGGTTTATATCTTATTAGATCCTTTAAGGGCTAATCACTTCAAACTTATATCCAATAATTTTGTCCTTAAACCTTAGAAAAACTGATAGGTGGAGGAGTACGCTTCTTTATAAGATGATTATTTTCTCCCATCTTTTCTAATTACGGACAAAGCATATGAACATACAAATTAAACAAGGGGTTCAACAACACCCTAATTTGGTGGAGTTGTGTTTCATTTGATCGAAGTACGCTGTTTAAGTTTTGAGTTGATAAAATGCCAATCAGTATAGTTCCAACCCTTCTCATTCCATTGTGCCCTGGGATTCATTCGTATCTTACTTGGAATTCGCCAGAGCGATAGTTCTTCGAAAGACGTGAACCACGAGTGGTGATGGTGGCTGGTTCATCTTCAAGGCAGGCGAGAATGCATAAAGAATCGGACCACCTTTCCATATCGAGGACCAGCTCTTCCACACCGAGATCCCATCATGTTAGTCATGTTATCATATTATTTGTTCCTCAAGCGTTGCTAGGTGGTGTAATGCTTCTAGCTCATGTGCACTTAGCCTTCACATCTACCATCCTTTAAAGCTTGGTCTATGGCGCACCGCAATCAACGGATGTGAGTGAATATGCATAGTCCTATTCTCATGCCTAATGTCTAAGCTCTATTTGAGTCCTTTCACTCCCCACTCTCCTAAGGCGGGGTAAGTGATTATTGATATAATACTGTGGAATGCTTAGTTATTTATTAAAAGAGGAACTCAAAGTAAAAACTAGACTATGTCTTGCACACTGACTTCAATCGTAAAGAGATTTACCACTGTCTGTGTCGATACCAGAAAACTACAACTGAAACCTAGACCCCTAACGAAGGGAAAGTGATTGCCTACTTTCTATGTCCGGAGACACATCCTGCACTCCTTCTTCTTTTCCTTAGTGCTTTAACTAAGGATTCGATTCGAGGCTTTTTTTCTTTTAGAGTGCCATCTGCTGTTTCAAGGCCGGGAATGTGCCTTACCTTTCAAAAACCAACACCATCCGCTCCAACCTTATCATCAGACACCTCGAGGCCACCACTAGCTGTTTTAGATGTCCTTTAGCGTACTTCGATCAAATGAAAGTGTACGCGAGTTTGGTAAAGCATTCACCTTTCTCTTTATTTAATGTGCGCACATCGAGGTAGGCGTTAACACGATGTGTGCGGCTTTCAGAGGTGAGAAGAGTTACTCGAAATCAGTCCTGTTATTAACCCCAAGCCGGAGAACAGCAGGAAAGACTGTTATGGTAAGAGTTCGAGCCTATCACCGACGGAAATACCTTGAATACAGTCAATTCTATCTTTTTTTCTGCGCGGTAGAAGACCGACCAACGATAGGGACTTCACGAAGGACGCCTTTAGAGACACGGCAAGCGCTTTTGATAGACAAATAAAAAAGAGAATTACTTGCTTAACCGCTTTTGCTGCTTGAGCTTCACTTACGTGCCTCCATCGCTTGCCTCTATCGATAGAGAAGTTCATTTCTGATTCAACTAGAGGATTCTCACCCGAGAGAAACTTCACGAGAATGGCAAGGTTTCGAATTCACATGGGGAAGAATTCAATCCGGAGCCAACTCCTTTTCAATCAACTAGTTCTCTTGTTCTGAAGCCAATCTTCTTTCTTTTACTGGCGGAGCGCTCTATATGACCAGCGGCGGGTTACCAGAGAAGAGGGAACAACTTCTTTATCCCTTGCCTTGCTCCATCTTCCTTTTCTGATTGAAAGTAGCAAGCCTCTTCACTACTAGTACAGAGGCCAAATAAAAGGTTGCTCATCCAGCCCAGCGGATCCATTGTTTATGCGGCAGTGCGATGGAGCTGAAAAACGTAAGCCCCTTTTTTTTGCGCAACGCAATAAAGAAGTCTAACAGTTTCTCTCGGCATCTGTCTTTTCTTTTTTATTTTAAGTCATTGATCTTATATCTAAAAGAAGGGAGGTCTGCGTTCACTATTAAGCCTACTACGCTCGTCCATTCCTTTCAATCAAGATTGAACCTCACTTCGATCGCCTTACGCTGTTCGACTGAACTCGTTGGCTTTGCGCTCTATTTGGTCGGAACCCGATTCGAGAACTTTCTTTCATAGATTCACTAAGTCATCGCCAGCAATCAGCTCTTATCCTTTGGCGTCAAAGGGCGAGTTCCTTTCTTGTCTTGTCCAAAAACTTTCTTTCTGTTAGTCTGTCTAGCGTCTTTCGGTTGGGGTCCGCCCCGGGGGTTAGGTTAGACCGCTCGGGTTCTATTTTTTTTATAGTCTTGAAGGTAGTCAACGTGTCAGCCATTCTTCTCCCATTAGACTTGTTCATTTTTTTCTCTTTTTCCTTACTTGTTCCAAGTAAGTGAATTGGCATTACCTTCTATCTTCCTCTACTTTATTTGACAGGAGCGGAGAATACCACTCTATCAATAACAAGAAAAAAGTAGCAATTCAGTTTAAGTTTGGTGTTGTTCGATCAAATGAAACACAACTCCACAAATTAAACAAGGGGTTCAACAACACCCTAATTTGCAGTGTTGAAAAGCAAACTATATATATTGATTTTAATAAATTTAGAATTTAATTGAATACATATTCGACAATTTCAATCAATTCATATAAAATTTGTCAAATGTGTTTTCTTCACAATAATTTTTATCCAAAAGATGAAGGATGTTAGAGCATGATCACCTTTTTCAAAATCTAATGTCAACGAGTCAGAGCGTGATTTACACATAAAGTTGTCAATTACTCTAACTAACCATCTTGAGGTTAATGGCTAGCTAGCTGTTATTTGTAAGGGAATCTTTTTACCATGACTCCAATCTCACAATACCTATCAGAACAATAATAATCATAATAATAAAAGTAATAATAATTATTGAATAATAAAAACAACAACAACAATAATAACAACAACAACAACAACAACAACGACGACGACGACGACGACGACGACGACGACGACGACGACGACGACGACGACGACGACGACGACGACGACGACGACGACGACGACGACGACGACGACGACGACGACGACGACGACGACGACGACGACGACGACAACAACAACAACAACAACAACAACAACAACAACAACAACAACAACAACAACAACAACAACAACAACAACAACAACAACAACAACAACAACAACAACAACAACAATAATAATAATAATAATAATAATAATAATAATAAATTCCCATGGTTATTGTAAATAAGATGACTTCTAATACGTTAACAACAAAGCTGTAAATTTCTTCTTTGGCAATATAATGAATAAAATATATATTTTTAAAGCCAAATGAGCATATTAAACCTATAGACACTATGGCAAAAATTTTCTCTACAATAACAAAATCTACAAGTACTAAACCCTAACTTTTAATGATTTAGACTTCTTTGTGCCCCATTCTTGAGTCTCGACAACCTATTTAATAAGAATTAATTACATTAATATCTCAACATTTTAAGCAGGATGTGTTGTCTATTCTCAAAGTAAAGCTACAACTGCCTGAATTTCAAATCTAAAATAGTAAGAAAGACAAAACAAAAACCAACATGATCAGAAGGGCTTGTCTAGTGTATTGAACACACATTGACCCAACCATAAGCTCATAAGCCACCCTCAATTTTCCCCGACTCCAACAATTTGGCTTTGGGTCCATACTACTTGAGCGTATGCTTGTCCTCACTCCTTGTGTATAAAACGGGTAATGCAAAAGGCATATTAATCTTAAATTAATTTGGATTGATTATAGAAACTTCAACTGACAATACTGTCACCTTTTTGTCAAGCAACAATAAAACTAACTTTCACGACATTATAGTCTGTCAGTTATTGTAGCATTATGTGCAGCAGTTCTCTAATTCCTATAAACCGAGCAAAGATATAGAATTGATACTCCTAAAATGCAAAAGTAATAATTAGCCTATAACGCAAAGGCTACACATACACTTTGTGTACTACTAAAATGTATATTATTACTAAAAATATTACAAACTTATAATATTTCGACAAATAATTTTGTTTTTAATGGTTTGTTCTTTATTTTTTTTTTAAATCTGTTTTATGAAATTTTCTTTGTTTAGATTTGTATAAATCCTTTATTTAAAACTAAAAAAAAACGTGTAATTTTTTTTCCAGATTATTAATATATTAGCTTCATCTTATCCATCTTCACAATTTTTCTACTATTGATTTCTACTAAATTTTCCTGTCGTTTTCAATTATTTAATTTGTTTGTAGAATAATAATGTTATATTTTTCATCCCTACCATGTAATAAAATTCAATTTGAAATATAGTATTTCAATCGACTATGTATTATGTAAATTCAAATATTGTTGAATAACAAAACAGGTTCAAAATGATTGTAAGTTTGTAATTTTTTTAGTAACAATATACTCCATCCGTTTCCTACAAATATCAAGGAGGATCCATTTGTGTGGGGTGTGGGTAAAGTAGGAGAGAGAAAGGGGTTAAGATAAATAAACAAATAAAAGGGTTAAAGTAGGAGAGAAAGGGAGTAAAAATGAATTAATAATTTAATGGTGTACCATATGATAGGGTAAAAAGGGGAAAAAAAAATTCCAAATAAGGAATAAAGTAAAAGACGGAAGATATTTTGGAAACACACTTAAACGGAAAGAGGGAAGATCTATAGGAAATGGAGGGAGTACATTTTAGTAGTACTAACACATACAAAAGGTTTACATTTTAGTAGTAATAAATACATCCAATATATGTGTGGCCCAAATACACTGAGTGTATGTGTATCATCTCTCTAGCCTATAATATTACTACATGTAAATGCAGTAAATAGATGTTTTAAGTTATAAAAACATGTACCATAATAGATACATATTAACATTTAATTTGAAAACAATTTAAAGAAATAAAAGTATTTAAAATAGTTTAGTTAAACTTCAAATTACTCAAGAATTGGCTTATATAAGAGAGATATGAAACAATCTTAATAATATAGAAGACGGGACACTCTCATATATACTGTTACACATGCACTATTATACAATGGTTACGAGTAAACCTGGCTAATTGTATATTTGTATGTTACTGGTTATGCTAATATATGACAATATTTGAAATAACTAAAGTATGGTTCATCAAATTGGAAAAAAATAATTCCCTTTTCTCTTTAGATATAATCAAAGATTTTATTAGGCTTCTTACATAAATAAAATAGCTAAAATATATTGTTGTATGATCTCAACGTGTGTGAGAGATCCTCTTATTGAATAATATTATATTGTAAAGGGATAATATTATATATTGTAAAGGAATAATATTATATTATAAAGGGTAAAATGGTACTTTATTAATATTATCCAATACCTCTCTGTCTCTTAGTATTTGTTTTAGTATATCTCCGTTTAAGAGTATCTTATTCCTATTCTTTAGTCAACGATTTTGCTGAATAAGTTACTTGATTAATGTCATATATGATTATTGGTTTTATCATGACGCTTTAATACCAAACAAAAATGATCAGTGTTGGAGTATGAGAAAGTCCCTTTATAGGGACTTCAAGGTTCCATTCCATTGCATTATTCAACATATCGGCAACGTGTATAGTGTGATGATAAATTTTTGTTTGAGATAACGTACTTCAACCTTCATCAGAATAAACAATAAGACCCTAAGACTAAGAGGCAGTTCGATAAAAGCCAAGGTTTAGTATACTAATATCTTTATTATATAAGGGAAGGGGAAATGCCTATTTTGTCCTCCCTTTTCTTTCTAAATTACAAAAGGAATGTCAAAATCAAAATTGGTACTCAAAGAAAACTACCGAAAATTAACTTACAACACTTACTCACAAATCAATTAAAAGAAGAAACTTTACAAATCACTCATACAATTGAGAAAATCACGTTATAAAAATCACGCAAATCACTCAAATAATCGGGAAACTTTATTAAAACTTAAAATTAACATACAAACTAAAACTAATAAGGGAAGGGGGAGTAATGGTGTCCTCTTTTGAAATGCCTATTTTGTCCTTCCTTTTCTTTCTAAATTACAAAAAGAATGTCAAAATCAAAATTGGTACTCAATGAAAACTACCAAATTAACTTACAACACTTACTCACAAATCAATTAAAAGAAAAAACTTTACAAATCACTCATACAATTGAGAAAATCACGTTATAAAAATCACGCAAATCACTCAAATAATCGGGAAACTTTATTAAAACTTAAAATTAACATACAAACTAAAACTAATAACCTAGAACGTCAATACATACAAAAACATTTACAAAAATTTACTTACAAATCACTATCATCAAGAACCATTCACAGTTAATGGTGGGTCATGATAAAAATAGAGGTGTATTTGTAGTGAAATCAATTTAGAAGTTAGACAAGGAAAAAATTTATTTACTTTTTTTATAGTGTTTAGAATTTAGAAGTTGTACTTAATTCAAAAATCAACTAAAAAATTATAATATTAGAAATCATAAATAAATTCAATAAAATTTCTATTTTGTTCATAGAATTTAACTTCGAAAAGTAAAAAAAAAGACAAAAATAATGGTGAGAGACTTAAGTGATGGAAACTAAACCAATCAAAATTTGGAACTAAAACCAATTATACTTCATATGTCTAATGTTCAAATTTTGACTCTTATGCCGAAGAAAATCGAGTTTCTGTTTCGAAAAAAATTCAAGCACACATCGCGTGCAAAAAATTCTAGTATATACATATCAAAAGTCATATAAGAATGAACAGAAGATCTCGAATTGTACACCTTGAGAAGAAATATAGGCAAAGATAAGACATTAACTCATTTGATTATATCTACTAATGGTGAGGTTGTTGAATTCAGGAGTCAATGAGGACTCCCTAGAAACAATAAAATGCTATAGAACCTACATAAATGCTAAAATTAGCGTTGTAAATACACAAGATTTATTATGATTAGTTAGTGGCGGATCCAGGATTCGTACTACGTGGGTTCGAACTTATTCAAAGATTGAACTAGTGATTAGGCCCGGGCTATGCCCCGGGTAAGAAAAATTTCATTTATTAATATTGTACTTTGATATGATATCACTAATTACAACTTGGTCTAGTGGTTAAAACTTTAGTACATGAACTTGAGGTCACGAGATCAAAACCTATACCATGCAATTTCTAATTTTTTTTATTGTACATGGATTACATGAACTAAAACTCTCTAGGGAGAGCGCCACGTGGCACCGTTTCTGGTTTGCGCACGCCTTTTAATATATTAGTATAGATATTTCGTTACAAGATTGGATATTTAGATTTACACCAATATATAAGTCCAAATTCTAAAAAGAAGCAAATAAAATAATCCAATACATACGTTAAAGTGTCAAAATACAAAAAATGGAGTCAAATTCGACTAAAGAAAATTACAAAAAAGTATACAACTAGTATTCATACAATGTGGAAATTAATTAAGTAATTAAGAGAAGCTAATTAAGCAATCAACTGTAATATTTTTCAAACACCAAAAGAAATAGTAATTGAATATTCCATACATTTGATTAGCAATCAAGTGTAAGATTTGTAGTACTTTAAAATATAAATATTATTTATGTGTTGAGAAGTGAATATATTTATATGATGCAAGTAAAGGTTAATTTCTATATATTGTGAATCAACTTGCTAAACTTTTAGCGACTTATTTTACTTGGAGTTTAAATTGTTGATTCAGGAGTCATGATCAATTTGTATTTGAGCGAGTAGAAAGGAGAGCTAAGAGAAAAATGGAAAAAGGATACAAAAAAGAAATAAAAAACCCAGCAAAATTGGTTTATGACGGAACTTGAACTCACGAGTCACGAGCGTGCACATGTAGACTAGATATTTTCTCGCGGCTTTACCACTGAGCCAAACTACATTTACATGAAACAAAGCCATCTTTTTCTATATAAAGTTTATTTATCTTTGTATCTTTTTCTATATAAAGTTTGTTTATCTTTGTTTTACAGCGCTTTCTTCCCTTTTTTGTACAGATCTTCGTGGGTTCAGTTGAACCACTAAACCCATGCTAGATCCGTCACCGTGTTTAATACAAAATAGATTTGATTCGGACTATTTTAAATTAATACCTCATGAGTCATGATAGTAAATATTAATTTCTCATTGTATGATCAATTTCTTTAGGTTCATCATACAGACTTGACCATTGATGTTTGTGTGTCTTGTTGTAAATTGTGAACATCAGATCCAATAGGATCTTCCGACACTTCCTTTTTCAAAGTTTGTGTTGCCACTCTGAAGATCATCACAGTTCACAGAGGAGATGTCAACACATGCTTATGTGTCTCCAACGCAGAATTATATATGCTTGTAATCTTATACCACAATTATAACATTCGAAAAGATAATTATATATACTTGTGATTTCTCTTCGCAATCGGCCAATCCATGATAAAGTTGCATGCATTCAACTACCATTTAATACGAAAAAACCTATTTTTTCCTTATGTTTTTTTCTATATAAATGCCCATTTAATTCGATTACTGGAAAAAAGAAAAGTAGTTCTATTGCCTTTTTCTAGGAGTTTTGCATGAATATTTTATTTTGGTCAAATGAATTTATTAATGATATAGAGATTAATCACGATAAACTCCTTTTTTGTTTTTAGGAAGGTAATACATCAATGCAGTTGGAAATTATTCGTATGATTGAAATATTCATGAAGAACAATCGAATAAATAATATTGACAAGCAATAAATTATAATAAAACTTATCTGCATATATCTGACAATTGAACTTGCTTAACTTGATTTATTCTCATATGAACAATGTTGTGTTGTGAGAAAGCCTCTGTCTTAGAAGCGATTTCGCCACCATAACGGTGCAAGCTTCCAATGACAAATTCCCCCCAAGGTTCACACAACACCCTTGAACTCTACTTCCCGAACTCAAGGGTTGAAATTTCTCAAGAACTGCTCAATTCTTAGAAGGAAAGGTTGGCCATGTATTTTAGAGCGAATAATCATCAGAGAAAGAAAAACGGCCAAGAAGGTATATATATGAGGGTTAAGAAAAAAAAACTCGAAATAAATCAAAAAATAACAAAATAAGGCTTTCGAAAATCTCGAAACCCGTGAGTCGTGAGTAGCGGCATGCTCTCGATGATCCACCGCGAGACAAAAGGAATACCACGAGACGCGGCGGCTACTGCGAACCTTGGCTCACACCACACATTGCGGTAAGCTCTCGGCAAAAGATCAAGCAATTCCATATGTTGCGCTAGCACAGAATCACGTGTCACACAGCGAGGCTGTGCTAGGCACACAAGAATGCGTCTCACACATTCAGGTTGTGCTTGACGCATCAAACTTTGCCATATGTAATCCTAGAATGTTGTGATTTTCAAAGAACAAGTTCAACGCGTGAGAGAGGGAAACAGTTGCTTGATACAGCAAAGGGTGACTATAAATGTATAACGGTCACTATATGTTATATGTGTTCGAGCTGTTTTTTTTTTGTTGTCCATTAAAGCTAAAATTGAGAAAATTAACAAGAGAATCAAGAAAATGACATTGATTAACTAAGCTTGCAAAACTATGAGAAAATATCATAGTGACCATGTGTTATATCATAATAACCCATCTATCACATGTTTAAAGAAATTAGTCAAAAAATAATAATATTTACTATTTTCATATCATTGTGACCCTCTGCTATATCATAGTGACCCTCTACTGTATCATATATAGTAACCAACACAACCCTTTGCTATATCATAGTGACCCTCTGTTGTATCATAGTAACTAACACAACCCTCTGCTATATATCATAGTGACCTTCTACTGTCTCATAGTAACCAACACAACCCTCTATTATATATCATAGTGACCCTCTGTTGTATCATAGTAACCAACACAATTTCTAGAAAAAATAGTGTGGAATCCGCAAATAATCGAACTAAAACTTTGAATAACTAAAACTCCATCAACGACGATACAGAGGAGAGAGAAAGAGAAGATAGAGAGAGAAAAAAAGTAGCGTGAAAGGGGTGGGGGAAGAAGGGGGTAAGGGTTAAACTAAATTACGAAAATGCCATTACTCATAAGTGTATTTAGGATGGTTAGATTAGATTACATCCAAAGGTCCAGATTTGTTCTCACATAAAAAAGTGTTCTCACATAGAGGACGTGTTCTCACAAGAGCCCTCTCTCTCTCTCTCTCTCTCTCTCTATATATATATATATATATATATATAATAATATTATATATATATATATATTATGGGCAAGATCACATGAGAATGCTCCTTACATGAGAAATGAGAATGAATCTCAACCACACGATTGGATTAGAGTTACAACACTTGTTCATTGAGTTATATCCCCCTAAAAAATAATTGAGCCCAAATATATATATTATATATATATATATATATAATATATATATATATATATATATATATATATATATATATTGAATCATTTTTTCTAATATTTTTTTTTGGAGTTACATCACTTTTTCATTAAGGTTACATCACTTATTTATAAGAGTTATAGCGCGTAAAATGCATTCTCATTTATCATGTAAGTATGCATTCTCATATGAACTCACTTATATATATATATATATATATAAAATAATATATATATATATATATATATATATATATATTATATATATATATATATAATATATATTTAATAATATATATATAATATTATATATATATATATAATAATATATATATATATATATATATATATGAAGAACTTAAACATGAGAAGGTGTATTCATGTAGCATCCTATTAAGATACAGTAGCTAGAACATGTTTGGATGATAACAGACAAAATTGGTCTTATACTTCTTCTTTGTATTTTTAATTGCATCATTTTCTACTTTGGGGTATTTTCTTTAAATTGCACCATTTATATTTTTGGTATAATTTTTTGAGATATTTTTCCATTTAAACCTGATTATCACATAACCTAGTTGATTACCAAATAATTGGGCAAATGGGTCCAATATTATTTTCACTCTCTTTTCTGATATTTGCAAAAACATAATGGTGCAATAAAAAAATATAGCAAGTATTAAACAATTGTAAAATTTTGACTGTCACGTCTTTTAATATATATCTTTTTTTCGCCAAGTAAGAAATTTATTGAGCAATTATAGTTTTCCATTGTTTCTGATACACTGAACCTCAACAATTGTTGGATCATGGCTAAGGGTTCGAAGAAAGGAAATAGTGGACAGAAGGCTTAGCAACAAATCAAGGTGGCGAAGAAACCACAAATAGGGGATGCTATGAAGACGAAGAATATCAATGAAATTGCAGAGAATGTGGATCTAAGTTGGACCTCGGAGGAGGAGAAGGATGATAATTCAGTTGCGTCGGTGGAAAATCGTGCGTCAATGCTTGATCGAGCAAATTTTGAGGCGGCGCGTAGTCAAGTGGCTAGTTGGGTGGCATCGATAAGGACACCAGCGCGTCCTGCATCAGGTAATATTATGCATCCTTCTTCACACCCTATGTAGCAGCTGGCAAGTCATACAGGTAATATACCTTGGCGTCATAGCCTTTTTGAAAGCATTCGTGAAGAAGGTATTGATTTAGAAATCTGTAACAATGCGAATCATGATTCTGAGATTAATATTGGTAACAATGAATCTATACCTAGTATAGTGATTTCAGAGGAGGATATTAAGGGAGAAATTGAATTCTGGAATTCAGCGATTGTATGTTATGTTCATGGGATCAAACCTCCTGCCTGTATTGTTAATGGTTTTGTTAGGCGTGTGTGGGGTAAATTTGGAGTTGATAGAGTTGCAATGGGGGTAAATGGTGTGTTTGTGGTTAGGTTCAGGAATTTGGAGGGAAAACAACGTGCTATGGATGTTGGGCCAATTCTATATGATAATAAACCTGTTATCATGAAGAATTGGTTCCCTGAAATGGACTTATTGAAGGAGGAGGTGAAGGTTGTGCCTACATGGGTTCAACTTCCTGGGTTTGCTCTGAAATATCGGGGATAGGTAGCACTAAATAAGATTGCTAGCTTAGTAGGCAAACCTATCAGGACAGATAGAGCTACGGCACAAAAGGAGTGTATTGAGTATGCAAGAGTAATGGTGGAAATGAACATGGGGCAATGTTTTCCTGATGAAATTCAATTTATGAATGAGAAGGGGCTAGTTGTGAAGCAGAAGGTGGTTTATGAGTGTAAACCAATAATTTGTGGTGATTGCGGAGGGATTGGTCATACAGTGGAGATGTGTAGACAGAAGAAATATGAATTGGCTATAAAGAAAATCAAGCCTAAGCAGATTTGGATGCCCAAACCCAGGGTGACAGAGGGTTTAACACAGGTGGTGCAGGGTGATGGGCCAGTTCCAGTACAGGTGCAGATGAAGGCAATAGGCCTGTATGTAGTCACGATTTTGTAATGGTACCTTCTCCCACTTTGCCAGTTCAGGGTACTATAGTGCATACTGAGGATCCAGGCAGTAAGGGGAATGAGAAACCTCAGGTGCAGGCTCAGGAGAAGTTAATAGTAGAGAGCTCAGGGATAGAAGACAGGCAGCAGGGAGAGGAGGCTCCTATTCCTCCAAATGGATAGAATTGGATGTTGGAATATTAGAGGTCTAAATAGCCTTAATAAACATAATGATGTTAAAGTTTTTCTTAAATCATTATAATATTGGGTTGTTTGGACTTTTAGAAACTAGGGTGAAGACTAAGAATTTCTCTAAAGTCTTTCCTAGTATATGTAAGGATTGGTCTGTTGTTATAAATTATCAATTTCATACTGGAGGTAGAATTTGGGTAATTTGGTTTCCCTCAATATTTGTGGTGGATATATGTAGTTGTGCTGCATCATACATTCATTATGAAGTGCTTCATAGAGCCACTGGTGGGACTTTTGAGGTTACTATAGTGTATAGAGCTAATGATGCTGTTGTTAGGGAGGATTTGTGGAGGGATCTTGAGAGGATTAGCTAGCATGTGCAAGGAGCTTGGATTATAATGGGTGATTTTAATAGTGTGTTAAATCTAGGGGAAAGGCTGGGCTCTGCAGTATCTCTGGAGGAAGTAGCTCCTTTTAGGCAGTGTATTAGAGAGTGTAAAGTACAGGACCATCCCACATCTAGCCCTCACTATACATGGTCTAATAAGAAGGAAGGGGATCAAAGAGTTTTTTCGAAGATTGATAGAGTTTTAGCCAACTCTAAATGGTTTGATTCATTCAGGAATGCTTATGCTATGTTTCTGCTAGAAGGAATTTCATATCAATGTGCTTGTGTTGTGAAATTAGATAATACTCTGGTAGAGAAGGCTAGACCCTTTAAGTTTTGCAATATGTGGGCTCTTGATGAATCTTTTTTATATATTGTGCAAGCTGGGTGGCAGGAGAGGGTAGAAGGTGTTCCTATGTATAAGGTGGTGAGTAAGTTGAAAAAAATGAAACAAGGATTGAAAGGGCTTCATAGGAATAAATACTCTAATGTGGAAACTGAAGCTTCTGTTGCTTTAACAAAGCTTATGGACATCCAAAAGAGTATTCGTGTAGACCCTCATAATATTGATCTGAATAGACAAGAGAGGGAAGCTAGGAGAATCTATGATAACTTCAATGTAGCCAAGATGAGTTTCATTGGACAGAAAGTGAAGCAAGATTTTCAGGGGGGTGATGAAAATACTAGCTATTTTCATTCATGTATGAGGAAGAGAAGACATCAGATGCAGGTTTATAGGGTAAAGGATGAAAATGGCAGATGACATGATAATCCTAAGGAGGTGGAGGGAGCTTTCCTGAATTACTACAAGAAATTGCTGGGATATGAAAGTGATGCCACTAGGCATGTTAGCAACTCTGTAATTGCTGAAGGGCCTAGGGTGGATGAAAATATGAAGCAGAGGCTAATAGCTCCTTTTAATAGTGATGAGGTGAAGAATGCTCTCTTTGAGATTGATGAAAATAGAGCTGTTGGGCCTAATGGCTATTCAAGTGGTTTTTTTTATAAGGCATGGGTTCAGTGGGGCAGGAGGTCATAATTGCTGTACTGGATTTCTTTCAGTCCGGGCAGCTTCTCAAGCAAATTAATGCCACAACATTGTGCTTGATTCCCAAAGTGGAACAACCTGAAGAAGTTAGTCAGTTCAGACCTATTGCATGTTGCAATGTCATCTACAAGGTAATCTCTAAACTACTATGTGGTAGACTATAATTGGTGTTGCCTAGCTTGGTGGATCAAGTGCAAAGTGCATTTGTAGCAAATAGACAAATCTTGCACAACATCCTTATTTGTCAAGATATACTCAGGCATTACAAGAGGAAAAGTCAACCTAGTAAATGTACTATGAAGATTGACTTGAGAAAGGCCGATGATTATGTAAGTTGGAGGTTTATTGGTGAGCTTCTTGAGAAATTTCAATTTCCTGAACAGTTCAGAAGTTGGATTTTAACATGCATCTCTTCTCCCTCATTTTCTATTAGCATTAATGGGGGGTCTAGTTGGATTCTTTAGAGGGAAGAAGGGGCTTAGGCAGGAGGATCCAATTTCCCCCTTTGTTGTTTGTTTTGGTTATGGAATACTTCATAAGTATCCTGAAGAAAGTGGGTAACAGAGAGACATTTGAATATCATTACATGTGTAAAGAGTTAAAAATGAACCATCTGATCTTTGCAGATGATCTTATGCTATTCTGTAAGGGTGATGCTCCTTCTATGACACTCATGG
This sequence comes from Beta vulgaris subsp. vulgaris, assembly GCF_026745355.1. NCBI lineage: Eukaryota > Viridiplantae > Streptophyta > Magnoliopsida > Caryophyllales > Amaranthaceae > Beta > Beta vulgaris. The sequence goes on from NC_079207.1 coordinate 59,982,014, forward strand.
TCATAGCTTTAAAAGCATTTTCAGATGCTTCAGGTTTGCAAGCTAACCATATGAAATCTGTCATTTATTTTGGCAATGTTCCTGATGAGGTCAGGAATAGAATACTTCAAGTGACAGGGTTTCATATGGGCTCTTTCCCATTTAGATATCTTGGAGTTCCAATTACATCCAAGAGACTCTCTATTGCTGATTGTGATGTACTAGTTGACAGGATTCTGAAACGAATTATATGTCGGTCCTCTAGGAATCTATCATACTAGTCTTACATGCACGCAATGCGTGCGATCATGTGTGATAACAAATGAAGTAAAAATAAAATTAATTGGGTAAAAAACAGTTTTTATATTTTTCTTTCTCAAAAACTAATGTTCAATTTAAATGTCTTACTTCCCCCCTTTTCCATTCAAATGAAACAGTTAATTATCTTCTTTTCTTCTTCTTTTATTCCTTTTTTTTATTATTTTTTGGTATCCCCCATGTGTTGCCTTATAGAATAGAGATGCAGGGAGGACTACTCTTGTTAATGCTGTGTTGCTGAGCATTCATACATACTGGACTCAAGTGTTTCTGCTCGCTCAATATGTTTTACAAAAAGTCACACAAATTTGCAGAGCATATCACTAGTGGCAAAAACCCAAGGGGATGCGGTCAAATGTGGGCTTTCGGATGCGGTTTTGGTCCGCAACAGGTGGGCTCGCAGCAGGTGTGTAAATGAATCTTATGTGGTCTAAAACCGCATCATAAATGGATAATCTGATGCAGTTTTAAGGGAAAACCGCATCAGATTATGGTGTTGGCGCCAAGGTTTTCGACCTCTAGGTGTACAATCTGATGCGGTTTTCTCCAGAACCGCATCAGGGTTTTAATATATAAGGAAAATATATATATATATATATTTATTATATTTATACATTCATATATATATATATATATATATATATATATATATATTATATATATAAAGCTTGTATCTAAACCTGCCTTAATTAGAAAATATCTCACGCACGTGTGTATAAAGTACTCAAAATGGTATTATTATATATAATATAATATTCATAAGTACTACAAATGAAGTTATAAATAAGTACTAAAATAAAAAATAAACATATGAAGTGAGTGTAGCTAGTAACATAATCCTAACAAAAAAGCTCAAAGCCGCGACATCATCCTCACATGCAAGTGTCGGTAAGGTAGCGTGCAAGCAAATCTCGAACCTCGTTTATCTCGAGGTGGTGAAAGAATCCTCCCTTGGCTTGCCCTTGATGAACACCTTATAAAAAGATTCATAACTAAACACACATAAGAAGTCAATAATGAGACTAAGTGCAGGAGGTTAAAGAAATTAAATTGAGCTAAGAAGTCAAAATCGGCCCGAAATGACCTTCATTTACCCAAATTGGGTTTCAAAGCATGAGAAATGGTTTTTCTTGACTCTAATGGTTATATATGTAGCTATTAGTACTATATATGTCTTAACATGTGGCTAAATGTGAGAATTTAAGGAAAATGAACATGAAAGTCTAAAATCGGCCCTAAATGACCTTCATTTACCCAAATTGGGTTTCAAAGCATGAGAAATGGTGGTTCTTGACTCTAATGGTTATATATGTTGCTATTAGTACTATATATGTCCTAACATGTGTCTAAATATGGAAAAATATGTAAATTGAACTTCAAAGGCCAAAAAAGGTCAAAAAGGCAAAAATGGGTTGTCATGTATAATACCTTGTCAATATCCCCACTTCCTTGCAACATGAGGCTATATCGAACATGAACCTCAACACATAGTAGCCGCACTCGGTTCCCCGGGTTGTTGAGCACACTAATTATAGAATTACATTAAAAAATCATGTAAGAAACATACATGTTTGTTTATTGTAAAATTAAAGAAAGAAGTAGAAAAATAATATGAATTACCTTCATTGCTTTCCACTGAGGAACTCTTCCTGTTCTCCCAACCTTCTTCAAGCAGCTGTAGTTATTTTAATTTCATGTGAGAAGCGGACAAAGGAAGAAATTAGTGAAACGTGTTGGAGCTAATAATAAACATACCTATTTATGCATGATTTGAGGAGTAAGGATCGTGGTGGATGTTGAGCTGCAGAATCAAACTGATATACTGTGTTGTTTGTAGGAGAAATCACAAGAAGCGACCAATGGGCACTAAAATCACAAAATCAAGTTACGAAGCAATCATGTGAGTACATACTTGTATTGTATAATAATTATTAAGTGCTAAAAATGGATAAGGTTAAGAACTATACTCTTCAAAACAAGGGGAAATATGAACTTATATTGTGAACGTTGAGCTGTTTGGAGACATAGCCTAATATACTCCTTAACCTCAGCTGGGTTTTGCAAACAGTTGTCAGCTCGGACGAAATCTGGACATAACCACCCAAACTGACCGCGTCCACAAGGAGACTCTTGGAGTAATCTTCAATTCAAAGCACAATCATATACATAACATAGATATATTATTAGATATTGCAAAGAAAGTTCATACATTTCATAAGTACCGATGTTATACCTCATGAATGCTTGAATTAACGAAACATTCAACATATCTCCGCAAAGGAACTCTTTCACATCATCCTTGGACACCCATGTCGACGCTTCCTCGTGGTAGTTGAATTCCGTGGCACCCAACTTAACCTCCAAAGGTGTATCATCCGGCATATCACGCATATTTGCATGTAGCCACGAGCATGCCTTACTGAGACCTTGAAGCGTTGATGACTCGATCCAAGTAGGTTTAGGAGGGTTTTGTTTGGGACTTGAACCTTTGGAGACTTGCGTTCCTTCCCCCAAATCGCCTTCTTTGGCTTGCTTGAACCCTCCTTTTCCTTTCAACTTTTGTAGAGGAGGTGAGTCCGCCTTGCTTTCGTTGGGCTTCATTATTCTCTCCAAAACCTATTGATTGAAACCGAGAATAGATATGAATTAAATAGATCAATATGATTGAATACTTTAGTTGGGTCATTTTACCTCGTCTGAAAACCTCACCCATGCCGATGGCCAGAGCACATAACCACCAGAGCGTCGGTCAAGACATTTGTATCCGTCGACGGGTTAGGCAATGGGAGAGAAAAGTCTTCGTATCCAGGAGTGATCGAGACTACACTAACCGCCAAGTGATCATTGTCCACCAATTGATGATGGGCTGTTGCTCGTTCACTTCGTTGTTGTGCATTTCCTTCAGCCACCACAATCAAACCCGCATCTTTTACATCTAGTAAAAGCTGGCAAGACATTTCTTCCTTCAAAAGTATATGAATTGAGGTTAGTTTATATAATGACTTTGTTTTTGAAGTTATAAGAAGACTAGTAGTTACCTCTAACTCAAGTATAGACGGTGCTGATTTTTGTGTGTTAGGATGGCTAGCTTTGTCCTCCAAAGGATGATCCAGTTTAGGTTGACGTAACACCGGTAAACCATACTCTGTAAGGACCGTGTTAAAACTTGCCGTGAGTTTCTCCATCACCTTCTCTGTAATTTCCTCCGTAAGCTTCTCCCGAAGAGCTTGTGCCATGGCTTCCATATCATGTGGGGCGGAAGCATTAGAGCGTGACTTTGTGATTATGGAAGATTCTTTACTGAAGGCTTTTGTCTTGCTTAGCCGAATCCCACCAAAACCCCTCGTAAAGAGCATCTTTGTTGGCTTTCGGAGTGAACTCACCACTAATCTCTTTTTGCTTGAGCCCCATCTACATAGATTATAGAAAAACAATTATTAGTTTTAAATGAGAGTGAGTGAATAAGAGTGTGTGCAATGGGGGTGAGGGGGAGTGTGCACAGGAGGTGGGGGATGGCTGCAGGGGTGGGGGTGGCAGTGTAGGGAGTGGGGGACCGTGCAAGGGGTGTGCAATGAGAGTGGAGGCAGTGTGCACAGGGGGTGGGGAGGGCTGCAGGGGTGGGGCAGGGGCCATGGGGGCAGTAGTGTGTACAGGGGTGGGGGCAGTGCTGGGGGTGAGGGGACTGTCCAAGGGTGTGTGTACAGTGGGGGCAGTGTGCATAGGGGGTGGGGGCAGGGGCGCAGTGTGCACAGGGGGTGGGGAGGGCTGCAGGGGGTGGGGCAGTGTGCACAGGGGGTGGGGAGGGCTGCAGTGATGGGGGGCAGTGCAGGGGGCTGGGGTAGTGCGCACAGGGGTGGGGAGGGCTG
>NC_079207.1:59991176-60008676 GCF_026745355.1 Beta vulgaris subsp. vulgaris
ATTCACTCCAAACTTTAGTGGATTTCACATCAACCAAATTCTCCCCCCTTGATGACACTGGTAACTAGTGGTAATGCTCCAGCTGTCACTGATCTTAGGAAACACCTTAGAAAAATTACAAGGTTAAACTCTTGTCTCAAGCACAGATAATAGACCCACAAACTGTTGATGAATTAAATATTCCACATCCCCATGTTTATTAGGGCTGTTAAGCCCTCTTACATTCCAAAAAGCTAAACTATCCATTTGGGATTATATTCCCCCCCTCCACCAACAATCCTCTCACATCATTCACCTTGTTCAGCAAACAACATTCATAGGCTCCTTGGACCTTCTTGGTTAATTATCATCACCTAATCCCCTATGTTACTCCCCTCCACACCTCCCTGGGTCATAACAGTAGCCACAAGGCCAACTGCATTAGTGCTCTGCATTACTTCCTCTTCTCCCCCTTATTTTCATCTATACTAGGAAGTCTACCCACTTCAGTTGTAGTATGAGACACCCTAGCTACACTGTTACGCCTTAGAGCCTTTTTTGCCACCCAAATCTTCCTTGTCTACAGCTTTCTTTGGGCAACCTCATATCTTTTCTGTCGACATTGCTCCACATTATGTCATATACCATGACAATCAACACATATCACATGTTTACACTCATATATCACTTTCTGATTCTGTAGCTGACCCCTCTCATATGTAAACAAAATGTCCTCTGGGAATTCTTGCTCTAGATTCACCTCCACCAACAGCCTAGCATAAGCAAGCATGTCCTTCTGAGTAGTGGCCCTATCAGACCTGATTGGAACTCCAATCAAGGAGGCCAATTTATGTAAAGAGCTCTGCCCTCAACACTTCAATGGTAGGTCTGGAAATTGAATCGAAGTAGGCACTACTTTAACATTTGCAGCAGAAATGTCCAGCTCAGTTGTCCATTTCTTCACAATAATCGGTTTTCTATCATATAAGATAGGTCCTACATCCAATGCTTTCTCCCTATCCTCAACAGACATGAATTTCACCATAAACACTACATTATAAGGCATAAATACTTTACGGACTCCATACACCCTCCACTATACGAAATGGAGGTTTCATCCCTAAGATATAACGTACCACCGCAGACCCCCAATACTCAATTTCAGGTTGAACATCCTCTAAAGTAATACACATCCCACCACCATCATTTCTTTCCCCACCATTCCCCTGTTCCTCATTAACCTCCCTTCTCATCCTACTTCCTAATAGGTCAAGTCCCTCTTTCGTAATATTTTGAAAGAAGGATTGGCGCCAATTAGTGTTACCTATATTACTCTCCAATTACCTCATGGGGTGAGGCGACTGAAGGACTGGAGCAACCTGAGGTGTACAAATTGATGCTATCCATAAGGCGGTTAAACTTCTCGCTGCTTCAAATGATGCTGCATCATGATGCGATACCGCTTGATCCATCTCATGCTCTTCCGGGTCAATCTTTTCCTCAAATGTCCAACTAAGAGGAGCAACCTCCAGTAACTCATTGATATCCTTGGATTTCCTCGCATCTCCTGTTTGTGGACCTCTAACAATTATCTCCTTCATACTATCTACTTTTTGTTTATGTTTCTAGGCATTCTTCTGACCTCATTGAGGCTTTTTAGCTACTTTTGCCATAGAGTTCAGCGAACTAAGGAACCAAAAAGGAAAGAAAATCAACTTCGAAAATCGCAAAAACCTAGAGAGAAAGCAGACTTTCTCTCACTAGGCGCCATTGATTTAGAGTATTTTTCTGACTTGGAAGTCTTTTTACCTTTGTCATTTGTCCATCTTATTTGGACTATAAATATGGGCTAGTCCAAATATATTTGTTTAATTTAATTTGAATATCTTATTTGAGTGGGCTAAATTAATAAAATTGGGTTAATTAGATTTATTTTGACGCAATAATAATTGACTTATCTTAATGTGCAATGCTAATCAATATTTAGTGTCTACATTTTTTTTTTCCTGTAATCATCCGTTAAAATGCTATAATGTGATCCATGTCTTGGGATCCCCTAGTTATCTCTATATATTTTGGGCATATATGTAGTTATTTTTGATAATTATATTGGACTTGATTCCAGGTCGTACTACCATAGTATGTACTCTGATCAATGAGCTCAACCTCGAGCCCAAACACTTAAGAGGGAATGAAGGAAAACGATAAGGGAAACCCACCTCAAAGCTTGGTAAGTTTTTGCATGTACATTATTTCACATTAAGATAAGTCCTACTCACTATCTATGCATGTAACTGTAGAGAACTAACTATGGAGACTAAATTTTCAATGATTGTAATATTAATCATCCGCAGTAACTCCTACTCAAATATACCCGCACTTTTTCAAATATTGATGGTCCCTTACAGTTGGAATAACCTCTTTCTATAGATAATTTCAACATCTTCGACCCTAGTTGATACCCTTTAAATAGAAATATCAAAGGGAAATGTTTTAAGAGTTTTCTGCTCTTTTCTAGACAAATCTGGCTTAATGTGAAACTTTGAAAACAACAACTCCTGAAGAGTGTCATCAGATGCTGGCAAGTTTCATACCGAAGAAAGTTTTAATGGCTTTTTCGTTCCATTTTAATTGTTCACCTTTATTCTCTTTCAGTGCCCTTGAGAAAGAAAACTCATTGCTAGTGAGTTGGCTGACAGACAAATTACATTAAATTGTAATGTGGTCCAAAATATGGATAAAAGAAAGTACGCCAAAAAACTCTTTATAAGTTTATATCAATTCAATAAGGGAATTCTGTCATCCTTGATATGAAAATATATAAATCATTAGCCCCCATTTTAGCTACAATACTTATGCCATAAATCACTGTCAGCTGCTAATTTAAGAAAAGTAGTATTCTTATTTTAAAGTCACGCAGCTAGCGGTTCTTAATTTGGGTATTGAACTCTCACATCAAACTTTCAAATAAAACATTTTTTAGGCTTCTAAAATGGAGCTTTTATAGTTAGATTTTCTGAAATTGTACCCACTCCCTCCACTCCACTCCTTGGTGTTCGACCTATTCGTTAATCGTTATTATTCTGCCTATTTGGGGGATTATTCAACTAATCTGGAGATGCGGCGAGAAAGAATAAGATAGAGACAAGTTTTGCATGCAATATATCAAAGAGATTGTATATGGACAACTGAGAGCGAAAAGAAAAAGACTTGTAGTTACGTGGAATGGTAATAATGGCTGTCATGCCTATGCAAAAGATAATCTCAACCTAACTCAATCGGGCATGGTCCTTAGTACTCAGGTTGTCCGCAAGTGAGAGATTGCACCCAAATAAGCGCTTAGAACTATAAGCTCCCAAGCATATTTCATTTACATTCGTCACATGATGAGCGAAATAAAAGATGGGTATAAAATGTGAGGAGTAATTTGTTTTAGGTTGTTTACGGGACAATCGTACCCTGTTTCTTAATGTCACACAATTAATAGGAGAAAACAACTTAATCTATAGTTGAAAAAGAATAGAGTATGCATGTACAAAACCTAACCCAAGTTGTCTTAACACCTGGACATGATGCAATACGTATTAGGGAACTATCCTAATTATTAACACTGTTTAAAAATATCGTTTTCACGGTCTCCAACATGTATATTTGATCATTAATATCTTTGATTACGTATTGGTAAGAAAAAACTAAAGGTTGATATTATAAAGCTACACAGCTAGATGAATCTATGAAGATTCCACATGAGTATGTTTTTTGTATACATCAATGAGAATACTTGGGAACTATATTTTGAGACAAAGTGAGTATAATACAACTCTTGATACTCCCCCTCCAGTTTAGCATTCAAATCATAGATGCCAAACTTGTGTAAAAGAAAACTAAATACTTACCTTCTAAGTAACTTTATTAAATTATCTACTAGTTGATGTCCCATAGGAGCATAAAATGTAGTAAGATTGGCGGAAACTAACTCATATTGAACAACACGACATTTTGTCTTAATATCTTTTGGCGTTCATGAATTTTTTTTTTTTTTTTTGCCCGAGTAGATTGACTATCACAAGTCAATTGCATAGGCTTGGGATGACCAACAACAAGACCAAACAATAAGGACATTAACCTTATAATAAGCTCATATGTAGTAACAACCATAGAACGATATTCGACCTCAGCTGAAAATCGACTGAGCGGGATATAATAGGTTGTTTGTTGGTCTTCTACGAAATGCAGGACCGAATCAAGAAGCCAAATAACCAAACAACTAAGGAAGGTGAAGGAACAAGCACCCCAATCACCGTTAGTGGAAAAAAAATCTAATTAATGCGGTTAAATTGGGATTAAGTTATCCATTAATGAATTAGATCAGTTTGGGATAGCGAGTGGAGGGAAAAGTCAACTAATCTGGCTACCGGATCTGTTAACACTCAACTGATCTGGTGAAGTGCTGAAAACCTCATCAACTATTATGATTGATCTTGTTTTCAATATATCACCTGATGAGTTAAGCCCAAATATTATATAGAAAAATGTGCTATAATTTAACACATAACAAATATGTTGGTATTGGTGGCTGATAAATTAAACTGATAAAACTCCAAAAATGTAATTAAACATTCACATATTAAATTAATCAAGAAAAATCCAAAAAAAAAATGAACTAAAAACATAAAATAAACGGAAATTATTATTTTTTGCACATTTCAATTCAATTTCACTACTATAAAATTGAGCAAAGAGAACGCAATTAAGAGAACTAGTAATTTATTAAATAGTTTTGTCCAAAAAAGAAAACGTCTAAAAATATGAAAAGTTTCTGTTAAAAAGAGGAAAGGGAACTTGCGTATTACTTGACGGTTCTGTTATCCCTAGTTCTAGTTTGATTTTCTTCATTTAGCTTGAAAGAAGTAAAAGATCACTATTAAGATAACTATGGTTCTTTTCGCCACTTTGCTTTTTTCATTTCCACGGTTCCCTTATTTGATTTGGTCTTCCTCAAGAAAAGTGGGTGCCTCATAAGTTGCACCACGCAGGCACGCACAACTTCAACATCTCAATTCATTTATTGTTCCCAACTTCCTCATCATCCCCTCTTCTTTCTCATTTTCTCAGATTCACTCTTTTTCATCTCCTTCTCTCAGTGATTATGTATCCCTCCCCCTCTCTCATTCTATCAGATTCAATGTGAGTGAGAAAATCGATTCAGACTCCGATTGATCTTGATTTGAGGTTATTTGTTGCCAATTACCCCCTTCTTCGCAACTCTAACCCTAAATTATAACCTAAAGAAGCCGGGAACATCCCGGGATAATTTTTCTCATTTTGTAGGGGTTTTAAGTGACGAGACTCAGGATCATACTCCAACTCGGGATGGGACTCTCATTAGCCGTAAATAACTCTTTTGACTACTTTCTTAGCATAAACAGTTTGGCGCCGTCTGTGGAGACAATACATCTCAAAGTTACGTACTGAGAGCAACATGACAACCCTAAGGAAAACAACTCGAACGTCACTACCGCGCCAACCTACACCAATTCAGTCCCAACAACCTCACGTGCTGGTCGAATCCTTAGCAGTAGACGATGAAGGATCTACACCTCGAAACGAAGAGCATTCCATTCCCCGGGAGCAATACCATCCAGATCTTGCTCCTATAATCATGGTCGACATAAAAAGGATAGCCCAATAGCTGAATGCTAACATGCAACGCCGTTTACAGGAGCTCAAAGCAGGGATCTCGCAACTCAACCCAGAGGCACCTCGAGAGCTTACCCAGGGAGAGCCTTAGGTTACGGATGATCTTAACGCTCATGTTCCTAATCGGGACGGACAACGAACGGGGGGGAGATAGATCCCGACAAGCTAACTCCTGAAGGATACAAAATTCGGATGCTCGACGGGTCATCGAGGAGAACTGTAAGAGTATGATGGAGCAGAATGCTCCGACCCTACTCAGAAAAGCAGATTGCAGATAAACTCACCAAGAGGGACAAGCCCGTTCTCGGACCCCCCCGAAGGGGGAAAGAAGGATCCCCTCTCGAATCCAAGACGACGAGGGATTAACAACTATGGTGCGAGTACCACCGGGAATTTGGCCATACCACGAAGGACTGTCGGGAATAGAAGAAGGCCTTGGAACACTTAGCTAATTAAGGGAAGGTGGATGGATACATCAAGCACTCTCGAGAAGGGAAGGGGAGGGAGAAGGAAGTGAAAAATGATAGTGACAACACCAACTGAGAAGGGGGTCATGCCTCGGGAAGGCCCAACCGGCTGATCCCGCAAGGCTCATCTACAAGAAATGAAGCAACATGTCATAGAAGTCGAGCCAATGAAGGCGGGGTGTCCCATCATGACGTTTGGGGAACTTGACCAGCACATTCATACCCCCCATGATGACCCCCTTGTATTATTGATTTCTAGCTAATCTCTATTTTATGAACCTTTGAAATTTGATTAGCTGGCTTGTTTGTGTGATCTATGTTTTTGGTTATCTATGTTATTTTTTTGATCTAATTGAATTCTTCCATGACTTGAACTTGCTTCAAAGTCTCTCAGTAGTTTCTTTTTGTTGTCGTTTGTGGTTGCAAAGATTAGTCATTGAAGACGCTGAAATAACGATAAAAGAGGAAGATCTACAACATGTACATTTAATTCAGTTTGATTCTATATCTAATTTTGGTAAAAGATGTCAATGTACTTTTAATTGATTCTTTGTGTACAATTGTCGAAGTTGTTTTGAAATTTTGAGTATTATTACGAGGAATGACATCATACCTTGCATTGGAATAAAGAAATAGCATACGGTAATTAGAATTATATATATTTTTAAAACAAGAATACCAAAGAGAAGCGTGGACACTAGCAAGAGTGATAGTTTACGTTTTTTTTTGCTAAATCAGATGGGTATATTAAAGAGAAAACCATTACAATCTAAACACTAAACCAAAGCAAGGAGAACCAACTAGGTTGGACCGCCTTAACAAATGCCGGCACACCCACTCATTACAAACTTGAAAAGCACACTACTTATACCATTCTCTAGTTTTGCTAGGCATTTTCTTTGGCATCACACTATAAACTGATATATCTAATCTACTATAAAGGCTAAATTTACATGCAGAAATGAAAAAAAAAATCGCATATAGAGGCAAGGTAGATTTGCCTCTGAAACCAAAGATGTAGCCTCTAATTGCCTATTGAGGCAAATTATTGGTTGCCTCTAATAGTTCCGTCGCTAATTAATGGTTGCCTCTAAAAGTCTCCTTTTGAGGCAATATAACTGGTTGCCTCTAAAAGACTCGACATTTAAAGGCAACCATATATTCTTGCCTCAAAATAAAATTAGAGGCAACCATATATATTCTTGCCTCAAAATAAAATTAGAGGCAACCATATATATTCTTGCCTCAAAATAAAATTAGAGGCAACAATATATATTCTTGCATCAAAATATAATTAGAGGCAATATAAAACATTGCTTCTAAAAACTACATATATTTAGGGACAACCATATAATTTTGTCTCGCAATATAACAAATTGCTTCTGAAAACCACATATATTAGGGGTAAACATATGGTTTTGGCTCCAAATATAATTATAAAAATATTTCTGAAAATTAATATATTTATGGACAACCAAATAATTTTAATTCAAAATATAAATAGAGGTGATATCTTATTTTTCAAATAGTGATATTTGGAAGCAATTTGAGACCTGTCATGAATGGTGTTTGGATGCACCAAAAACAATCTAGCGTATTTGTAACAACCCGCTCTTCTGAGCTGCTAGCGAAAACACACTCGACAACCATAATCAACAATTTACTCTTAAATAAATCATTTTGCAGCGGAAAAACAACCTTAATTACACTAATAACTCGACTAATATTCCCAAATATTGTATAGAACGAAATATAAATAACTATTCCTCAATCAGTTATCTAAATACAAACCTAATCCATAATCTACGACATCATAATCTCGCTTCACTTCTAATTCCAAGCTCTGAATATCAAACCTGCAAACTCAGGGAAGAAATACAAAACAAAAAAAATTTCAAAATGAGTGAAAAACTCTTAACCTTTACTTGAGCTCGTTATAAACATTTTATTTCTCAAATCATTTTCACCTCATTACAAAGCTAGCATAGCTCACTCTCTTAAACAAATCAGTGGCAAGTACAAGCTTTGGACAAACGCTGCCTCGAAGGGTCGTTATGGAGCACAGCGATACTACCCCTATGGTTCATTATGGAGCGTAGGACAAGGGCATGACTGAATGATTTTACTGAACATAAAAGTTAATCATATGATGTATTTTGGGGTCAAATTAGGTAAGTAAAACATTTGGGAGGGGAGCTTGGCAGTAGGGATTTTCTCTTTCATTCTCATTTTGGCACATCACCTGTTTAAGTACATCCATAACCATTAGAATAAGCTGTTCTTCTAACTGTCAAAAGCATCTGTTTAAAGCTGATGAAGTATCAGTATCGGAATCGGAAAAGAATCAAATATAAGACGGGAAAGGAACAGGTATGTAAGGTCTCAAATTTTCAAGAAGGCAAGAGCCACACATAATAATCCACAGAGCATCGATAGTAAAGGAGGTTGGTAAATAATACCAAAGAAAATTTGAAGCTTGCAATGCATGTAATTAGACAATAATTTTTAGCAAAAGGGAGAATAAGAACAACATGAGCAGCACAAAGACATACAGATACGTTAACTTTGTGTCTATCATCCCATAGCAACTAAAAAGAAAACGGAGCTCTATAGAGTTCAATAGCAATCTAAAAATGTCTTACCTACATATTTAGATTGTTGAAAATTGCTAGCCACAAGAGAGAAAAATTTATTGCGCCCATGAATAGTAGCATCTACCGTAAGTTCATGGCGTTTAGCACCTATAAAAAAGAGGCGATACCATATTTAGCCCTAAAAACTAAGGAAATCAAGCAAGCCAATTAACAATGCATACAAATCATGCAAATGTGCTCCTGAAAAGGAACAATTATAGCATATAGGCCACTGAATTATATTCATTAACACAAACTACACAAATCACATAGCTCATATAGGATCAAGAAGAGGTATAGTAAAGGAACATATCTATGGCGATGGAGGCAAGGATGTTCCCTAGAAGAAAATGAGACATACCCGCATGTGCAAGTAACAATATTCCTCATACAACAGGTCAGCAGAAACCTAACCAATCAGCACCGAAAAGACAACAGGGGAGATAGAGAACGCACTCGTTGCAGCAACAACAATGAAAGGAGAGAGAAACAAAGGCAGAGCCACCTTGACAGTCGCACAACCAACAAGGGTTGTGTGACCCATCACCGATAAGGGCGCGACAACACTGATTCAACACAACGGAAACACCGGCGCAGCAGCGGAGCGAGCCAAGGAGAGAAGTTCCGGCAAAGCCGGCTTGGTGCGACGCGACGCATCACGCACGAAGAGCAGCAACGCACGACGACACCCACGAACAACAGTAGCAGCGACGAAACAGAGGAGGAGGGAGTGGCGCGGTATCTCCAGCAAGCCTAGAAAATCGCCGGCGAATTGAAGGGGAGGTTCGGCGAGGTCGCAGCGAAGAGAAAAGAACAGGGGAAAGGGGATGGGTTTTCACGGGGTTTAAGTTTTCTTTGGGGTTTTGGGTTTGGAAAGTACCACGGGGAGGGGGAAAACAATTGGGTCGGGTTTTTGTTTCATTAAACCGACAAAAGGGGTGCAAGACTTACTTTAATTTTCTAATCGGGTAAGTACAAATCAACAAATTGCTCATCAAAAGCGATATATAAAATAATATATTAATAAATTCATAAAATTAATATAGCAAATATATTACAAGAACGAGAAATAAAACTAATACTCTACAACTCAAAAATAAAATAAGAATTTCCGAAACATAATTAACTTAATTAATATATTTAACGTTTAATTAACGATCGTCTATACAATAATTAATAATATCGATCCGAAACAATCGTCTATACAATTAACTTAATTAATATAATGAATAATATCAACCCGTAACAATCATCTATACAATAAGATCTGTCAATGTAAATGGGTGAATTGAACATATTTTTTTAACCTTACATTATTAAACTTTTAATAAAAAACCAATAGATTATTATTGGAATTTTAATATCTAGGATACACAATTGTTTATTTATGGAAGTTGTGAGTGTGTCGCTATGAAATATTATATGACACTAAATACATGGCTTTAGAGACAACTAACTACATTTGATGCTAAAAAAAATGGCTTTAGAAACATCTAAATTCATGTGACGTTAAATAGATGGCTTTAGAGACAACAAACTACAGTTGATGCTAAAAAAATGGCTTTAGAGACAACTAAATTCATGTGACGCTAAATACATGGCTTTAGAGACAAATAACTACAGTTGGTGCTGAAAAGAAATGGCTTTAGAGACAACTAAAGTCATGTGACGCTAAATACACGGTTTTAGAGACAATTAACTATAGTTGATGCTAAAAAAATTGTTTTAGAGACAACTATATTCATGTGATGCTAAAAATATGGATTTAGAGACAACCAATATTCATGTGATGCTAATTAAAAACATGATTTTAGAGGCAACCAACATTCATCTGATGCTGAAATGTATCTTTAGAGGCACCAGAATATACTTGACACTAAAAAAATAATAATTTAGAGACAACCATCTTTATGTGATAGTAAAAGAGGGTTTTAGAGGCAAGTCGGCCAAATGATGTGCCTCTATAGCCAATTTATTTTGTAGTGTAGTTAGTTGATTTCCGATAAAGAATTTAATCACCACAAAAATCAAACGAAGTGTTCGATAGGCTTTTATGTGGATTCTATAAAGAATTCACCAATAATAACATAAAAGGTTCGAATTGTTTGATTAGCATAAAGAAAAAGCCACCAACTAAACAAATAAAATTGGATAAACGCAACGCCACCACGAAAAACACACTAAGGGTTTTAATGCCTAAACACTAAGCCACCAACAATCAGATTTGGATGAATACTCAATGTACTCGAATATAATCATTATATATTAGTTTTTATTAATAATGATCGAAAATAGAGTTTAAATAGGCGTTACAAAGACCTGATTATACCACCTTCACCCAATCCTCCTCCAATGACTCCCTGCATGCAAGCACTAGTAAACTGAGAAAGAGCATGTCAAGGAAAGTGACGCACTAGCAAGAACTAGCAGGAAGGGTAGCCTGGTAGTCTATATTTTCCGCTTCTTCGACAAACTGCCATGGCTTGAATATAATATTAATTTTTTAGAAATCACTTTTGGCCATCTATGTTATTACGACAGTGTAGGGCTAATAGGCCCAACCATTGTGGCAATTGACTCTAGTTAATCGTTGTTTAACTTCTTTATGCTTGATTAATATATCGCTCTATTTACACACACAAAAAGGCCTAAGTATACTAGGACTAGAAAACATAAAAGGTAACTAATAAACTAAAAGATAAGCTAACTAAGACTCTAACCTAGCTTTAAACTAGTAAAACATATTCCAATCAGAATAATACAACCTTCAACCCTTCCACTACCCTAAACCAATAGCTTGTGTGTGAGCCTTACTACAACAAAATATATTAATGCCAGACAAAAACAAAAAAGTGACAAAGATCAAAGCGCAAAAAAGTATAAAGCAAAAGCAAAAGAAAACGCATATGACAAAGAAAAAAATGCCAAAGGCAAATAAATACAAAATTAAGCTAGGGGGCTTGTACACAAAGTTTACCCCTCATTCAAATCATTCAATCCATCAAACCTTGTCCTATATAATCCAAATCCATTATCCTCCATCAGCCCAATCAATTAAACCTTCATCTAAATTTCAAGCCTTAAACCTTTCAACCTTTCATAAACCCTAACTCCTTCTTCAAGGTATGTCCTAGCCCGCTAGGTTGACAACCCAAAATGGCGGCCTTGGCAAAAGTTAGGGCACAAAAAAATATAATCAGATCATGTACTACAAATGATCTGATTCCTCTAGGATACGTAGAAATCCACATCTCGAGGTCCAACCGCTATAATAAAAAACAAAGTATTCATGGTCTGATAATTTCACTTTCGGGAATTCAGGAGCATATTCTTTCTAGATCCCGACATAGACTTGAGTGTGACCTAGCCTCGTTAAAGCTATATCAGAAAAAAAAATTAAGTCAAAAAAGAATCCCATGGTTTTCGGCTATATCAGCTTCTCAAAAAAGAATCCCAAACAATAACTTTCAATTTTCAAGATAATTCAACTACATTACAATATCAGATAAAGTACATGACAAATTCAAGACAGTTTCTCCGATTTAAAGTAATGAATGATGCTGAAACAGAATTTCAGATAGTTACTCAATCAGCAAGAAGGAGTATACAACCTGTTGATCTTGTCAATTTAACAATTTTTCACTGTTTTTGAATGAAATGATAGAAGACCAAGTGATGGTAGGGACAGTGCCATGTGATGCAGAAAAAGGAGAGGACATTAGGATGGAGGATCCTCCTGAGGCAAATGGATAGTATTTTGATCTGGAATGTCTGGGTGATCAACAGCTTGATGAAGCAGAAGGAAGTAAAGAAGATGATTAATATAAGATCCCTTGGAATGGTTAGTATCATTGATACTAATGTCAAAGCAAAAATATGGGTAAGATGTATCAAAACCTGTTTGCAGGTTGGTGTTTCGGTTGATGATCATTGTATCACTCTCGTGGAAGAGTTACTTTAGCTTAGAATCCACTGATTTTTCAGGTGGATATTAGATGGATTACTGCTCAACTAATTCACTGCTTTGTAAAGCCTACTGGGGTTGTAAATGGTTTTTGTTGTTCCTTTGTGTATGCATTCAATAATGCAGGAGATAGAGAAAAATTGTGGGTTGAATTTATGGAAATAACAGACAATATGTATGTTCCTTAGATGGTAGGAGGTGACTTCAACTATGTTTTGAATAAAGAGGAAAGGTTGGGATATACTGTTAGAGATAATGAAATGATCCCTTTTCGAAGATGTCTTACTTACTATGGATTAGATTACATTAAATCCAATGGTTGTTAATACACATGGAATAACAAACAGCAAGGGAGTGACCGAGTTTTCTCAAAATTGGATAGAATTATGGGAAATGAGAATTGGACGGATAAGTTCCCTACAGCTGAAGCCATGTTTATAAATGAGGGGATTTTTTATCATACACCAGTATTGATTAGAGTTCATGAGGGGATTACAAACATTAAAACTCCCTTGAAATATTTTCGCATGTGGAGTATGGTGGAAGACTTCAAGGAGAAGGTGGAGAGACTCTGGAGTGTGAATATAAATGGCTGTGCCATGTTTAAGATTGTGGAAAAGCTGAAAACTAGTGAAACACATGCTAAAAGAGATTAATAGAGAAGGTTTTTCTCAAATTCATATTTATGATACTAAGGCTAGTATAGCCTTGAAATTAAAGAAGCTCACAATGAGTTGCAACAAAATCCTACTAGCATTCAAGCTAGTGATCTTGAGCAAAAGTTAGTTTTGGAGTATAAACTGGTGCATTCAAATTATGTCTCTTTTCTACAACAGAAGAGTAAACTAACCTGAGTTAAATCAAGAGATGAGAATTCAAAGTTGTTCCACAATGTCATTAAATTTAGAAGATTGCAAAACACTGTCTACAGAGTAGCAGATATGAATGGTCAATGGGTTGAAAGTGTTGAAGAGGTGAACAAGGATTTTTTACAGTATTACATCAGTCTTCTAGATACTTCTTGAGATAGCAGAAGCACAATACAGTAAGAAGTGGTACTAGCAGGTCCTGCATTGAATGAGGATTGGAGGAATGCCTTGATGGTTCCTTACATCCCTGTTGAAGTTAGAAATGATCTCTACTCTATTCCTGGTGACAAGTCACAAGGCCCTAGTGGATTTGGATCCTATTTCTATAAGGATGCATGGAAAATTGTTGGTGAAGATTGTATAGATGTTGTTCTTGACTTCTTTCATTCAAGGAAGTTGTTAAAAGAGGTTAATCACACTATTTTAGCCTTGATTTCAAAGGTTAAATGCCCTGGTAATGTTACTGTATTCAGGCCAATAGCTTGCTGTAAAATAATTTACAAATACATTACTAAGCTATTATCCTGTAGACTAAGTCAAGTTCTCCCTAAGATCATTGCTGCAAATCAGGGTGCATTTATAAAGGGTAGATTCATTGCTCATAATATTTTGATATGTCAAGACATTGTCACGAATTATGGGAAGAAAGGAACTGCCCCTGGATGCATCATAAATATGGATTTGAAAAAGCTTATGATTCACTTGATTGGTGCTTCATAGAAGATCTACTAAATGCTTTGAAGTTTCCTGAAATTTTGTAGAGATGGTGATGAAATGTGTTAAAACCCCCAGTTTCTCTTTGATGATTAATGGGTCATTAGTGGGGTTTTTTCAAGGGGAAGAGGGGTCTTAGACAAGGAGACCCTTTATATCCTCTGTTATTTGTGATATGTATAGAGTATTATAGCAGAACCACGGAGAGAGTTGGAGAAAGAGATGACTTCAAATTCCATCCAAGATGCATTGCGGTCAAATTAAATCACCTTTGGTTTGCTGATGATATTATCATGTGCAGTAAAGGTGATTTGGAATATGTGTTATGTATGCTTCAAGGGTTTGCACACTTTTCAGAGGTATCAGGGCTTGAAGCTAAGAAGCACAAAACTGAAATGTACACAGTAGGAGTCAAGCAGCAGGAAGTACAAAGATTATTGAATGTGTCTGGGTTCAGCTTGGGTAAGTTCCGTTTCAGATATCTTGGGATTTTCATTTGTCATAAGAGGATAAGTGTTAAAGACTGTGATAACCTGATTGAAAAAATAACTGCTAGAATAAGATGTTGGAGTAGTAGGCATATGTCTTATCAAGGCAGACTTTGATTGTGCCAAAGAAAATTTTGCAAGACATTAGTAAAATATGCAGAGCTTATATGTGGAGTGGTGAGTATTACAGTCAGAAACCTGGAAATGTGAAGTGGGTGAGGGTTTATAGCACTAAAAGAGAGGACGTTCTGGGTGTGAGGGACACTTAGCTGTGGAATCAGACTAATTTAGGAAGATATGTTTGGGTGATTGCTACGAAAAAGACAACCTACGGATTAGATAGGTCCATGAAGTTTATGTTAAAGAGGAAGAGTGGTGGGAATATAAACCACAACAACAATTAGATGGTATTGGAAAATGGTATACTAAAGATCAAATGAAGATGAAATTCTCTTTTCAGCAGATCATTAACATGATTGAGTATTCTGTTCAGTATGTTTACAAAAAGATGATTGATGTTCATCTTGTTGTTCCTTGGAATGGCTTTGTATGGAGTAGATTTAATGTACCAAAGCACAGATTCATGTGTTGGTTGATGATGTTGGACAGATTGAACACAACTGATAGATTAAGTAATGTGGGTGTGATTGATGATGCTGCTGGTCTGCTGTGTGGAAATGAAAGAGAGACTCACAATCACTTATTTTTTCATGCCCTTTCAGTGAGGCCGTATACTTAGCCTAACTTTATATATGCATTTAGTGTCTATATTTATCGGCATATATCTAGCTTTGTTTTTAGATGTTTCGTTATATTTTTTTGGAACTCGACTTTTACTTGATTTTCCGACACAGGGATTATTTTTGCGTACATATAATTAATCAAGGTAGTTTGTTTAATTATAGACATTTAGTGTCTATATTTCCTGACATCGGGATGTATTTTGTGTACATAAATCTAATCTATTTCATGTTTAAATTATATTGCATATTTTTTTAGTTAAACATATAGAATGCGAAGGAGGTGATGCGGGAACAGGTTTAATTATAATATGTAATATTATAATATTATTTAACGCAATAAAAAATAATAACGACGGTGAACCTTCAGACAACGACGGCAAAACGGTCGTTGTACAAAAGAGGCACTGCTGAGGGCTAAACATCAAACAACGACGGCTTCAACTATGCGCGATGGGTTAAAGTCGTCGCTGAAACACCGTCTGTTGTGACCTGTCATTAATTTAACGACGGCTACAAACTGTCGTTATATCAGCGACGACCTAAAGCCATTGGTGCTACCTAAACAACGAACGCTTTGCACCGCAGACGGTATATGGGTGGTAAATCGTTGCATTATCACCGACGGCCAAACCGTCGTTAATTTCTTACATACCGACTACTTCTGCTGCGTCCGTCTATCAACGACGGTTGGCCATCGTTGATCTTTTTACCAACGGTCTTTTAATCATCAGCGACGGCTTGGAGCCGTCGGTAATCTCGTATTTTCTTGTAGTGGTAATTAGGAGTTGTCTGAGATGGTTGAATATTAGCTGTCAGGATAGATCAATTCAAGGATTAATCTTGATTGTGAACAACAGTGGCGGTTTCAGATTCAGATGCCAAGTGAGAAGTGTTGTGATTTGTGCTGCTGCCTATCAGATATGGTGGGCCAGAAATGAAGTTCTATGGAATAGTAAGCTTGATATGGTGTAGAAATAAGTATATAGGATTAAACGCACAATTATAGATAGAATCTATAGTGTTTTGCCAAAAAAGCCTCTAGAACTAATAGAATGTGGTTAAGAGAGCTTACTCTTGAATGTAATAGTACTCTTGGTGTAGGTTGTAAAGTCTTGTTATGAAATACAACTCTTTATTACTTAGCAAAAAAAAAAAACACATGATGTGGTTAGTTTTGATGTTCCTACAACCCCATGTGCCATTGCTACCGCCTCTTCATCATACACTCGCTCTCGTGTTCGCGAAGATAATAAGTCTCACCTTACTTGTTCTTACTACAAGAAGTCGGGGCATGAGATGAGTTCATGCTTTGAAATTCATGGTTATCCCTCCTGGGGGGAGGAGCATAAGGCTGTTACGGCAAGTTGTGGGGGGTGGCGCACTACTGGTACCCCTACTGCCCGTGTTCGCGAGCCTGTGCGCGCCAACGCCACGATTGTTGCTACTGCCGAGGCACCAGGAGTGGTTATCGGGGCTACTGCCACCCCCTCCTCCCTCTTTACCGTCGATCAATGGAAGGCACTAAAAGGGCTTCTTGGTAATAATAAAATTTTCGATGATCGGTTGCATGGTATTTTTTCTACAACTGACTGGATTGTCGACGCTGGTGCCTCTGATCATGTTACAAGAGATGCTTCTCTATTATTTGATACCATTTGTATTCCTAGTTGTCCGATGGGGTTTGCCTAATGGTGCTATTGTTATGGCTAAATAAGATGGTTTCGTTCATCTTTCGGATACTCTTATTCTCACTCATGTTCTGTATTTTTCTTATTTACATTGCAATTTACTTTCAGTTTCTCAATGAACTGCGACTATGGATCGTAGTGTCCAATTCAATTCTGATTTTTGTGTTAGGCAGGACCCATCGAGGAATCTGATTGGAACAACAGTTAGGAGATCTAAAAAGGGACTCTAGTACTTTGGAGGTGGGACTTATGTTC
>NC_079207.1:60013676-60071176 GCF_026745355.1 Beta vulgaris subsp. vulgaris
ATTGGAAGATGTTGCAAAAAGAACTTCACTTAGCAGTTTAGCACGATCTAGAAAAGATAGCAATAGGAGAGAGAAAATATTTGGAAAAAGAGAATTGGGTGTTGCTGTTTACAAGAGAGAGGGAGAGAAAAAAAAGGAAGCTAAATACTTGTGTCCACAGGATAATAATAGACGGCCCAGATTTTTTGTTTTCAGTTTTCAGCTTTATGGTTGTTTTCACAAGATCCTATTCCTATATATATATATATATATATATATATATATATATATATAGGGTTGGGTTCTAATGAGAACTCTTTTATGGTGAAAACTGTGAGAACCGCTTAAAATAATCAATAAAAAGTGGCATAAACATAAAATGGGCGAACGTTTGGCCTAGACGTTCGCTCCATGGGGCGAACGTATGGCCTGGACGTTCGCTCCATGGGGCGAACGTATGGCCTGGACGTTCGCTCCATAGGGGGAACCTCTAGGCCAGACGTTCTCCCTATGGAGCGAACGTCCAGGCCAGGCGTTTGCTCCATGGAGCGAAAGTCTGGCCTGGACGTTCGCTCCATGGAGCAAACGTCTAGGCCAGACGTTTGCCCTATGTAGCAAACGTCCAGGCCAGAGGTTCGCTCCATAGGGCGAACGTCCAGGCCAGACGTTTGCCCCATAGGAGAGAGAAAGAGGAATGAGAAAAATGGAAAGAAATTAGTGTTAAGAGTCGTGGTGATCTAACGCTTGTGAGTTAGTTCATCTCATTAATCTAATGGTTGATTAGGTGGTTCTCACCATAAGGGTGGTTCTCATATGAACCCAATTCTATTGTATAAGTTAACAATCAAATTAAATTTAAAATTTAAATTAAATATTAAATTAAGTAGAATGATTCCTTTTCTTGTTGGAAATTTTGAAAAAACATTTAATTGAGTAAACTTTAGCCTACAGGCTAGTTTTATGTCACTAGATTCATATTTTACATGATTTACATTGGTAAAACATGATTAATGTTAAAGATCTCAATTTTATTAATAAGCATGGTTATTTATACCTATAATTTATTTTTGCAGTAGTTTTACCTGAAAATATTTCTAATATCAAATGTGACATTTCTGATTTAAAAGGGTGATAACTATAAGTTGTGGAAAGAAAGAGTGTTACTGCATTTGGGATAGATGGATATTGACTATGTTATTAGGAAAGATGAACCACCTAGCATTACTGCGAGTAGTCAGATGCAGTTGATCTTTATGAAAAGTGCGAGAGGTCTAACTGCCTCTCTGTTATGTTCATAAAGACCAAGATTAGTGCTAGTATTCGTGGTTATGTCGATAAGCATACCAAAGTCAAGGATCTTCTTAAGGCCATCGATGAGCAGTTTCCATCTTCTGATAAAGCTCTTGCTAGCACCTTAATTATGCAGTTTTCATCCATAAGGCCCACTAAGGTTAAGGGAGTGCGTGATCATATCATGCGCATGAGGGATATTGCAACCCAGCTTAAGGACTTGGAAGTTACCATTTCTGTAACTTTTCTTGTGCATTACATTTTGTGCACTCTTCCTCGCCAATATGTCCCTTTTAAGGTCTCTTACAAAACACATAAGGATAAATAGTCAATTAATGAACTTATGACCATGTGTGTTCAAGAGAAGGGAAGATTGGTGATGGATGAGGGTGAAAAGGTGAACTTTACTACTTCTGCAAAGAAGAAGAAGGATCACACTAAGGATCAGGGAAAGGGCCGGATTCTAGCAAATCATGCCATCAAGAAAGAGTCTTCGTGTTTTTTCCGTAAGAAGAAAGGACACATGAAGAAAGATTGTGTAAAGTTCAAGGCTTTGCTTAAGAAGAAAGGTAATTTTCTTACGTTTTTTTGTTATGAATCTAATATGGTTAGTGTTAATCACAATACATGGTGGATTGACTATGGTATTACAATCCATGTTTCGAATACCTTGCAGGGTATGACAAACATAAGGAAACCAATGGGGAATGAACATCACATCTATTCAGGCAACCAGATGAGTTTGCATGTAGAGGTTGTTGGGACATGCAGCTTCATTTTAAGTAGTGGTTTTATTTTGCATTTAGAGAGAGCATTTTATGTTCCAAATTTCTCTAGAAATTTGATTTAAGATTCAAGACTTGTACCTTCGAGAATTTCCTTTAATTTTTCATACTCTAGTTTTAGTTTAATTAAAGATTCTGAAATTATTGGTTATGGTATTTTCTGTGATGGTTTATATCGTCTTGAATTGCAAAATAATATCGCTAATATTTCCTTGCATGTTAATACTGTTTTAAAGCGTTGTATTGTGATTAAAGAGTCCTCTATGTTATGGCACCGGAGATTGGGACATATCTCCATTGAAAGAGTCAAGAGTTTGGTAAAGGAAGGAGTACTTAATGCTCTAGAATTTGCTGATTTTGAGACTTGTGTTGGTTGCATTAAGGGAAAGCAAACTAACAAATCTAAAAAAGGTGCTAAAGGAGCTCCGACTTATTATAGATCATACATACGGATATTTGTTATCCGAACATGAACGCTAAAGATCTTAAATACTTTTTTACCTATTGATGATTATTCACGATATATGCATCTCTACTTACTTCGTTCCAAAGACGAAGCTTTAGATGCCTCTAAATTGTTCAAGGCTGAAGTAGAAAAAACAATGTGGTAAGCAAATTAAGATTGTGAAATCAGATAGAGGTGGAGAGTATTATGGTATATATACCGAGAATGGACAAGCATTAGGACCATTTGCAAAACTTCTTCAAGAAAATGGGATTCTTGCCCAATACACTATGCATGGTTCTCCAGACCAAAATGGAGTAGCAGAAAGAAGAAATAGGACCCTAATAGACATGGTGAGAAGTATGTAGAGTAATACTAAACTTCCATCATTTTTGTGGATTGAAACTCTTAAGACGGCAGCGTATATATTAAACCGGGTTCCTTCAAAGGCAGTCCTGAAGACGCCTTTTAAGTTATCCAAAGGATGGAAACCGAGTTTGCGCCACATGCGCATTTGGGGATGCCCTTCAGAAGTGAGCATTTACAACCCACATGAAAAGAAGTTTGACTCGAGAACTATTAGTGGGTATTGCATTGGATATCCTGAGAAATCTAAGGGTTATATATTCTATTGTCCGTCTCACAACACCATAATTGTGGAATCAAGTAATGCTGAATTTCTTCAAAATGACTTAGTTAGTGGGAGTGATCAAATTCGAGACATAGTTTCTGTACAAGATCATGATAAAGTTTCACCCATCTGACATGAGTGATATTTCAAGTGATAGGATGGTTCGTTGTTGTTCACTCTCCTCAACATAAACTAGGCGTTAGGCATCCAGTAACAGAAATTCCACAAAAATGTTGATGATAACCTAATAGATCATAATGAAAATGAGAAACATTTGGATGATCAACAAATTGGCCAGGTTCCTTTAAGGAGATCTATTAGAATGAGGAAATCAGCTATTTCTGATGATGATGAGGTGCATTTACAAGAATCGGATTGTAATGATGAAGCTGACAATGATCCAATTACGTTTTCACAAGCCCTAAGTTCAAGAGATTCTGAATTGTGAATGAATGCCATTAAAGAGGAGATAGACTCTATGGCATCAAATAGAGTTTGGTATCTCGTTGAGTTGCCTGATGGTGTTAAAGCCATTGGATGTAGATTGGTCTTCAAGACAAAGAAAGACTCAGCAGGCAACATCGAGAGACATAAGGCTAGACTCGTTGCCAAAGGGTTCACTCAAAGGGAATGAATCGACTACACTGAGACCTTTTCTTCGATATCAAAGAAAGATTCCCGTTGAGATATTATAGCATTAGTAGCTCATTTTGACTATGAGTTACATCAAATGGACGTGAAAACGACATTTCTCAATGGTGATTTAGAAGAAGAAGTTAAATGAAATAACTTGAAGGATTCTTCTCTAAAAAAAGCTGGGCATTTGGATTGTAAGTTAAATAAATCCATATACGAATTGAAATAGGCTTCTCGCCAATGGTATATGAAGTTCCATCAAGTGATAACATTTCGCCAATGGTCAACTCTAAAATAGACAACATTTCTAATGAATTGTTTCCTTGACATGGTAGTGTTAGGAGTACTGACCAACTGATTCCCATATTAATAACACTACTAGCACCCTATTAATAACATTTTAGTATTTTTTTACCACTTATCATGCACACAATATTTCATAACGAGTAACAAGATTTAGAACCTTCGTTATCTTCATCACTTGAATACTTGAGCTTTACCCTTGGAGATTTCCAGATCTTCATGAGTGTGACGTCATTAAACTGCTTCTTGGAAAATACCTATTTGTTGCATAGTGGAACAGTAGAGAACACATCATCAGACCTAATTGTTTCTTAGAACAACTCAACTATTTGTCATCATTTCAAAACCAAGGAACTCAAAAAGGCATTGAACTACAACTTTTTTTATATTTGCATGGATATAAGCAAAATCAATGAGCTAGATTGGTGTGCCTTCAAGCACTTAAACAATTTTGCAATTAAGTGGCAAGAAGGTAATTCTTTCTTCATTGTTCCACTTCCTTTCCTATTAGAAAGTTGCAGAACATTTTACATTTTTTTATATAGTTTTTTTTCTTCAGTAAGCTATGAAATGTGAACTTGTGGTTATATATGGGACAATGTGTGTTAGGATGTGCCCTTGATAATTTTTTCACCATTGGGATTTCACTATTGTTTATTGATGACTGAGATCTATCTCACTCCAAGGATCGTATTAAGGCTATTTTACATGGTTTATTTTCAATTTTAGGTCATTTTTCCTTAATTTTACCTCTTCTTTGATCAAACTCTCTCTTAGCATATATATATACTTGTATCTGCATCCCCTCCCCCTACTCTTTCATTTGATCTTTGTTATTCTTTGATGGGTAGGAATTCAAGTTCCTACAACAAGCATCGAAGGGACAAAAAAGAAGATGAAAAGAAAAAGAAGCTTGTTCGAGAAACCCAAAGATCGCTTGAGTTTGAAGCAGCCCGCTCGGGCGACTTATGGCCCAAATTTATTGCCTTCTTTGTAAAAAAAAAAAAAAACAAAAAAGAGGCCCCATCCAAGAAACTTGCTTGAACCTGGTCACCTAACCTCGTCCGGGCTCGATCCTAGCCCGCCGAAGCTCTCTTGAATCAGCCCTCTAGGGCTCTTTGAAGCCCACCTTGACTACTGGTCGTTGAGTGCATTTTCTCATTTCTTTTCCATTATGACATTTGCGATTGGAGGATGTATAAATACTCCCTTACCCTATTTTGGAATCAAATCAAATTTTTTGAACCTTAAGCATAGCTACCTAGTACAGGAGAGAGCAAACTTGACTGAAGGGGTGAATTTTTTAGAGACTCAAAATCAATGAAAAGTGACAGATTTCTTCAAAATTCTGATTTTCCTACTAATTTTCTAAATATTTCTTTCTTTCTCATTTTTTTATGTATTTCTAGTTTGTCATTTTCATGCTTTAGCTTCATGTTTTCATTACTTAATCTTCATGGTTAATAGCTTAATCAAGATTAAAGTTTCCATCTTTCTTTAGCTTCTTCTTATTTCTTCTTCAGTTCTTGTTTTTATTTTGGCTTTAAAGTCTTGATTTGTGGTCTTTGGTATTTATTGCTTGACGTTTTGTTCAACTTATATTACTCTTAGTGACTTTACGGTGGGGAGAATTTTTATCCTTGTGGTTCGACACTTACTTACCACTTGATTGATTTAGGTGGATAGTTAGGACATCTACTTGATCTTTAGGGAAGTAGCGACGACCTAGCTTTGCCCTTGTTTATTTATATATTTACTTTTGTTTAGTAAGTAAAAATTGTATTAACCTCAAACAAATTATACAACCTAAAGCCTTGGCATCACCAAAGCATCAGCAACCAACTATACACCTCCATTACAAATTTTCGAACCACTATATATCTACAGTTTTCATATTCTTATACACTCTGAATTTAATTCTTTCATCTACACTATACTTAATCTCATTTACACTTATATTCACAAGTTGTACGTGCATATTCCACAATGCATTATTTCTTTCATGCCATACTTTGTAAATTGTAGCAACAATTCCTGAAATTACAACCTGCTACCAGAACATATTTCCTCTGGATATTGTACTAATCCATCTTAGTAACTAAGTATAGTTACATGTGACACTTGGATACCAAGCCATTCCTTGATCTTGTGCAAGCCTTTTACTAAATTGATAGTTAAAAAATAAATGCTCACGAGTCTCCTTGCTATCTTCACGCAACAAGCATGTATCTATAGAGTAAAATCCCAATATGATGCAATTTATCTCTAGTATGCACTCTATCTTCACCTTAGCTAGCCGACTAATGAAACTCTATTAGAAATATTGTGAAGATTCCATACTACAATACACCATTTATTCTTCACCCCTTGATCACTTGTGCTTTTATACATCATTGCAATGCTATAAGTAAATTGAGTAAGCCATTGAACTCCAACTTTGCTAGAATTCTCCTTATCTTACAAATATACTTCAGGAGCCCAACTAGCAGTTAAAGGAGCATCAAAAGTGCTCTAATTTTGATCTTTAATGTACATTGTGTGAACCCACTTTACCAATAGATTATCAGCTTCCATAACTATGCTTCAAGCTTGTTTTCCAACCATCAACATTCAAGACCATGACACCCCTAAAAATCAAACCACCATGATTTTTGGGGTTGCAAACGTCCTCCCAACTTACATACCCTGGTTTAGGGCTATTACAGCATCCTGGCCAAACAAATGTTGTAAAAATACAATTTACTTGTTGTAATATTAACTTTGGCAACAAAAACATCTAAGACCAGTACACACTAATACCGAGGAAAACAAAATTTCCAAGGTGTCTCGTACTAGGAAAAGAGATATTTCTGGTGCTCCATACTCTTATTAATTATATTTTCAATCATCTCAACTACAATCACTAGTAGAGAGTTTTTTGTTTTGTAGAGTTTGGGACTACCAAATATTTAAAAGACAAACTTCCATGAGTGAAACCAGAACTATCACATAACCTCTTAATCTTCTGATGCTCCAACCTACAATTATACAGTGTTGACTTACATTTATTAGCTTTTAACCCAGTTGTGGCAGCAAATAATTCAACCCCTTGTAAGATACTTTTGTATTAGCTCTAAAAATTCCCAACTAACAGCGTCATAGGCTTTCTATAAATCAGTTTTGAGTAGAAAATACTTTTGTTTTTTACCCATCCTATACATTCTTATAATATCCTGACGTAACATAATTTTATGAAGAATACTCTTATTTGACACAAAGGCTCCTTGTGTTTGAGACACCAATTCAGGCTACACAAGCTTAAGTTTTGTACATATTAGCTTGGTTATACATTTATAAAGCACAGAGCAATAAGAAATGGGTCTGTAATCACTTACATGAACGAGGATTTTCACTTTAGGCATGAGTGTGATTGTTGTTACATTAACATAATTCAATAGCTTTCTTGTGTTGAAAAAGTCCAACACAACAGCAATAACCTCCCCTCCAGTTATATCTCAGATCTCCTTGTAAAAAAAGCTATTATACCCATCAAGACTAGGTGCCTTGTTAGGAATGGAGAATATAGCATGTTTCGCATCATCAATTATGAATTTACAAGTCAAAATCTTCTGTGAGAATGATAAGTTGATATTATTCTATTATTTAGATGCATTTTAAGTCTCATTTAGCTTAGTTTTATACCATTTCGATTGCATTTGTGCATTATTTGGGTTCTTTTATTAGCTATGTTACTTTCATGAATTGTTTGGTATTTTGATATAATTTCAATTACTCTATACTCCTATGGAAGGACATGACTAGTAAAGCACTTGAATGACCCTTGAAACGACATATCATGTGCCCAGAATGTATTGGAATCGGAGAAGATACAAATCGCTTTTCACACTTGTGTGAAATATGACACCTCTTCACTACTTTGATGATGACATTTTACACAAAAATGATAATAAAGTAATTAAAATTGGGTTGGAATCTAGACTTCAAGATCTTTCCAACGGTATATTACACGAGTCAACTGAAGCTCTGGATCAAAATTTATAGATGTTTGAAGTTAAGCTGTTTGCGTCTACTATACCAACACGATCGTGTCATATGTGACTGTTTTTGTAATATCAGGTCGGCACGTCCGTGTCACTTTTGACACGTCTGTGTCAACCTGCTCTTCCGTCGAGATTGTTATTAAGTTTGTTTTAATTTTAGGAAACTATAACTACTTTCTTAGTATTATTTCGACACTTGGGTTTTATTATTCACTTTTAGAGAGCTTTTGAGAGAAAACTCCATTATTCAATCTTGAATTCGATAAGTTTGATCCATTCAAGTAAAGACTGAGTTTTTCTAATATCTTCTTTTCCTTTATTATGATTATGTCTTTCAATTTATTTATCAATTGCATAGTTATTTCAATCATGAGTGAGTAGTTTTATAATCTAGGGTTAAGTTGAACTCTAGCAATGATTAATGCATGAATCCCTCCCATAGTCCCAATTTGATGTGATTAATTATTCTTGCTTGATTGAATGGTGCTTATTTTCATTATCATACTAGGATAGGTGATTTTGATTTGATTCCTTATGTCTTTTTTTTTTTTTTTTGCTAAGTAAGAAAGTTGATTAATTAAACTTCAGTTTACAACCAAAACCAAGCCTAAGGTAGAGAACCAACTAGGTTGGACCCCTACCAAAGGAAGGTAAACTGCCCAAGGCAACTAAATCATTACAATTCTACAATTTCATCAACCATTCATGATCAATTCTAGAGATCTTCTTAGGCAAAACAGCTAAAATTCTTCGTTTAACTATGTACTTGAGCTGCTTCATATCTGCTCCAACAGTTCTCACACTTTGTTTCCAATATGCTGAGTTCCTATTTTGCCAAATGAAATAGACTACAGCAAATTAATCCAGCAAAGACCATTTGGTTCTGGAATTTAGACCTGCAACTATGTTGTATCCTAGCAATTAGTTGTTGTAAGTCATCAGTTTGAATTCTGATATTGAGCCAATCCTTCAACTCCTGCAAGCACCTTGCACTATAATTGCATTTAAAAAATAAATGCTGATGTGATTCACAAGTCTCACCACATATGAGACACACGTCTGTCAAGCTTACACCATATAATGCCAGCTTCTCTGTAGTCTGCACTTTTGCCTGAACAGCCAACCATGCAATAAAACGATGCTTTGGCACACTGATTCTATTCCAAATAACCTTATCCCAACTGACATTAGTCTGATCCCCATTCAGTGCTTCATACACCTTCTTAACAAAATAGGAACTCATGTTACATAAATCCTCCTGTGTGTCGTAAATAATTTAATGTTCTTCAGTTGTTCTTTAACTAAACAAATGCTTCTCCAATACCAGCTTGCATTTGATTTAGGAACATAACTCCACCAGTCAGCATCTTTAAGATACACTGAATTTATCCATTTCAATCACACACTGTCCTCTTTATTAGAGACAGCCCACACATATTTCCCTAGGAAGGCCACATTCCATATCAAACATTCCTAAAACCCAAGCCCTCTGCTGCTTTAGGCTGACATAAATTGCCCCAAGCAACTGCACCAGGCTTGTTACTGAAATAATTACCACTCCACATATATGCTCTACATATCTTGCATATGTCTTGTAGTACTTTCTTAGGAATAAGAAAGACTTGTGCCCAATACATATGAAGACTAAGCAAGACAGAATTTATCAACTGAACTCTTGCTGTATAAGAAAGGTTCCTTGAACTCCACACTCTGATCCTTGTTGTCATCTTCTCAATAAGCACTTCACACTGAGCAGCAGTTATTTTCTTGGCACAGATAGGAACACCAAGATATGTGAAGGGAAGATTTTGTTGAGCAAAGCCAGAAGCCTCTGTAATTCTTTGTAAATCATGGTTGGACAAACCACAATTATGCATTGCAGATTTACCCACATTGGCCTTCAAACCAGAAGTCTCTGAAAACAGCTTAAAAACTCTTAGCATCAAGTAACTAGACACAAAATCAACATTACAACACATGATCAAGTCATCAGCAAAACACATGTGTGTAAGCTTCATCTCCTTACACCTAGGATGAAATTGAAATTGTTCTAGTTCAGTCAATTTTGTCAAGATTCTTGACAAATATTCCATGCAGAGAACAAATAGCAATAGTGATATAGGATCACCTTAAACCTCTGGAAGATTTAAAGAATCCTCTCATAGTGCCATTAAGCATTATAGAAAACATTGGTGTTGAGACACATTCCATTATCATTTTCTTAAATGCTCTACGGAATCCTAATGCAGTTAACATTTCCTCCAAAAACTCCCAACTAATAGTATCATATGCCTTCTGAAGATCAATTTTCATTAAGCAACTAGGTTTAGCCTTCTTCCTACCATATTGCTTAACTAAATCCTGTAACACCATAATATTCTGTGTAATGTATCTTCCATGAACAAAACCACTCTGGTTTTCCATTGTCAAATCAGGAAGAATCTGTCTAAGCCTCCCACAAAGTACCTTTGTAATACATTTGTATATAGTATTACAACATGAAATGGGTCTAAATTCACTCACATTGTGAGGACATTTAGTTTTAGGTACAAGAGTGATGATAGTATGATTCAACTCTTTTAGGATTCTCCCCTCCTGCAGTGCATCCAGTACAGCTGTAACTACTTCATTTCCTAATAACTGCCAAGTATCTGCATAGAAGTAAGTTCCAAACCCATCTACCCCTGGAGCCTTACAACCAGGAATGGAGAGGAGGGCCTTCTTGACTTCATCTGTAGTATATGGAGCATTCAAGATGTTCCTGTGGACTTCTGTAATTAGTGGGCCTTCCTGAACAAGCTGTACATTAACTGATCTTCTGGCAAAAGAATCTCTAGTGAGCAATTGCTCATAATACAGAAGGTGAATCATGCTAAACTCCAGCAGTATCATAGATGTTGTGTACCTGATTCTTTGCCTTGATGCTTTGGTGAAAAACTTTAGTATTCTCATCACCATTTTTCACCCAATCCATCTTGGCTTTTTGAGCAAGAAATTCCATATAAGCTTGATGCTTAACATGATAATCTTTTACAGCTCTAAGCTCAACATCAGCTACTTCTAGGTTTCTTGGATTCTGGTGTAAGAGTTTTTGAGCATCAATCATCTTTTCATATGCTTTAAGTTCAGCAGCTTGAACTTGAGAGAATCCATCTCAATTCAGTATTTTTAAAGCAGCTTTCACATTCTTTAATTTTTTAAGTATTTGAAACATTTTAGTCCCATGTACCTCAATATGCCAGGCATTCCTTACCATTTCTACAAATTAAGGAGCCAATCTGCACATTCTATAATACGTGAAGGGATATCTGCCTTCTCTAATTTGAGGATATACAGCCAGAACTGCAGGGGAGTGATCAAATTCCCCCTTACACTGGAATGAAACTTCAGCTGTATCAAATACATCTTGTCAGGATTGATTTGCCATAATTCTATCCAATTTGGACAAAAACTCTTGAATCCCCTTGTTGTTTATTGTTCCATGTGTAGAAGCTCCCTATACTCTGAACATCATTCATCCCACAATAGGCCATGCAGACCTGCATATCCCTCATTTCAGACTCTCTAACATGGGAGCCAATTCTTTATGTGGTATTCATCACACAGTTAAAGTCGCCACACAAAATCCAAGGAGTGTCTATATTCAACTGCTTTAAATCTTCCCATAATTCCTCCCTTCTAGCTCTTTCATTAAAAGCATAAATGAAAGTGCAATGAAATTGGGGCTTATCAGTTACAGGTTGTATCAAACAATGCATTAATTGACTAGACACCTTCAGAATAGATACTTGAAAGCTTCCAGCCTTCCAAGCCAAGACAATTCTACCTCCATCATGGTAGCTTGAGTTTGTAGTAAAATACCATCCACTAAACATTCTTTGGTAAAGGCTACCAAGGCTAACAGCCTTTACTTTTGTCTCTAAGAGGCTAACAATACCTACAGAAAGTTTGTGAATATAATGCTTCACATCTAACTGTTTCTTGGTATTGTTAATACCTCTTACATTCCAACACACTAACTTATCTATTACCAATAGGAGGAGCTCCCCCTCCTAGAGTTAACATTAACTTGGTTCCTGGACCTTCTTCCACTTCCTTATCTTTCCCTGGTTCAATCAAGTCAAGAGCATGAAAGTTATTCTGAGTAGGGGTCATCTTCACATTAGATGTTCTTACCCTTATTGGTTTCAAGGCTTTTTGAAATCCATCAGGGTCATCTATAGTTATGACAGGCTGCTGCTCTACTTGTATCTCCTCAGAAGGTGGCACTGGGTTGTTATGCATCACCATTGGTTTTGGTTTAGGAACCCAAATTTGCCTCTTCTTCTGCTTTCTACAATCTTCTGCCAAATGTCCAATGCCCTGACATTGTAAACAAATTTTAGGTTTCCATTCAAAGAGAACCGGAACCTCAGTCAATACACCATTTTCATTCCAGAATTGGACCCTTTCTGGAAGGGATTGACCCAGTTTTACTTCAATTAAAACTCGTGCATATTGCAACTTGTCTCTATTGCGAGTGGCATCATCTGTTTTGATTGGTTCACCTACTTGTGAAGCAATCTTATGTAATGATTTCTCTCCCCAGTACTTAATGTGCAACCTGAATTGAACCCATATAGGAATAGTCTTCAATTCATCCTTCTCAAAATCAATTTCTGGTGTCCAAGGTTTCACAATAACTGGTTTCTTATCAAAGAAGTAAAATCCCTCCAACACCTTATCCCTAGACTCCATGGCTTTAAACCTCACCAAGAAGATACCCTTTTTGATCATGGCCACTTTATCGACATTATAAGTCCTCCAAATTTTCCTGGAAAAACCTTCAATCACCTGTACAGGAGGATTTGCCCCCACAACATAACATATGATTGAAGAACTCCAGTAATCTAACTCCTCTTGAATATCTTCAAGCTCAATATGTACAGGTTCAGCTACATTCTGTTTTCCACCATTTTCATCAACATCGAGATTAACATTCTCCAGATTATCATGAACAACATCATCTAATTTCTCATTATCATGACTACCAGCAGCTAGATCCTCAATATCTTCACATTATCACAATCATCAAATCGCTGGACATGAGCTCGGCTTACCTTTCTGATACAGCACCAAGTAAAAGTAGAGGCTTCCTCTTTGATGGCATTCAATGTGTATCTGAGCGTTATATCATCAGGTCGTGGCGACGCCAAGAGCTTGAATAATAGTTGAGAATCAGTGTTGATGACGAGATTTGTAACCGAAGCAGTGCGAGCCCAGCGAACAGCATGTAGGCAGGCTATTGTTTCTGTTTGCAAGGCAGAATGTGCATAGGTTAAGACGCCCTGCCTGTGCATGATCTGTTGGTGGTTACAAACAACCCACGCGGCGCCACCTCTCCCCGACTTAGCATCCCAAGAACCATCAATCTATATAGTGAGCTTTGACGTCCCATTCTTATCACGACCTAGGTTGGCTATATGAAACCCCGGAGGAAGGTCGAGATTTGGAGCCGGAGGTGGTTGCAGCCCTGGGTGATCTGCTGCACTGAACTCTGTGTGTTGACTATTGCCTTCTTCTTCGTGAACTCGTAGCATCTGTAATGTGGCCCTGGTGTGCCTAAAAACCTGGTCGTTTATGGTATTCCAAATTGCCCAAAGAGTACCAATAAACTGTGGAACTCCTAAACTCCAATGACCATCCTCTTTAAGAAATTTTCCCATCCAAAGTTCGAGCCAGGAAGCTAAAGAGAGTGACTGGTGGTCTAGGGGATGGAGATTAAGAGGGCTAGGGGCCCAAGCTTCCAGTGCTAATGGGCATGCACGGAAAATGTGGTGTGCGTCTTCATCATCATGTAAACAGGCAAGACATTGGTTCCCAATGGGAATCTGTCGACTCTGAAGATTAGAAGCAGTGGCCAAGCAATTGTGCCACGGTTTCCAAAGGAATATCTTCCATTTTGGCATGATGTTCAGTCCCCAGAGTTGACGAAAGAATTTCAAACTATCTGGGCCTATCATGGTATTAATTTCGAGTTGCTGTTGTTGAACTAGCTAAAAAACCATATCCCGACTTTGTAGTATAATCCCCAGATCTGGTGAACGGCCAATAGGGACTATCTTTCTCCCCCAGTCGAGCAGGGAGCTCAATACTTCTTATGATACGAGCCTCAGAAGGGATAAAGTATTTTGTAATCTGATGCAAGTTCCATCCCTGATTATTAGGGAGTATAAGGTCAGCGACCACCGTCGTTGCTGCTTCCCTGAGGCTAACACAATCCTTAAACATAGGAATCCTTCCATGAACCCAAGCTTGAGAACCAGCGCGAATAGAAGAGCCATTTCCTATTTTCCAGGCGCACGAAGCTTGCAAAGACTGACTAGCCGCAAGGAGGCCCCGTCTTCCCAAGGAGATTTTATGTGGCGTTGGTCTAATCTAGGATTTACTTGGAATTGCCGAGTGATACACCTTGGAGAATATTAACTGAGGTTGTTGAACTACTCGCCAAACGTTTTTCATAAGCAAGGCATTATTAAAGCATTCAATGTTACGAATTCCGAGTCCTCCCTGGCCTCGTGACCGATGTAGTACTTCCTTTCTTTTCCAATGAATTCCTTGCTGGGAGGAATTTCTCCAGAAAAACCTAGCAATCATAGCATCAAGCTTATGGGTTATAGTTAAGGGAATCGGGAAAATGGATAACTGGTGCATGATTGAAGCCACCAGAATGGAGTTAATGATGATAACTTTTGTCGATTGGGAAAGAAGACAACTGTTCCATCTAGCAATTTTAGTCGAAATAATATCCAGTAAGGGGGTAAAATGTTGAACCTTTGGACCTTGAATGTCTATGGAGTTCCCCAAATAATTGCCTAGCGAGAGCTTGTCTTCCATTTGTAGAATTCTTTTGTAGTCTTGTCGCTGATCAGCAGGTATATTCAGACTAAACTTCACAAAAGACTTTTGGAGATTGATCATTTAGCCCGAGATGGAACAAAACTTGGTAACCACTGTGTTTAGAGCGTGACATGCCTCCTCAGTAGCATGGAAGAAGAAAAGAGCATCATCAACAAAGAATAAATGTGATGACGTAAGGCCCTGTTGTCCTATTTTTTGATGCCCTTAAATTGGTTGATATCCAAGGCCAGCGTAGTCATTCTGGAGAGAACATCCATACAGAATAAAAACAGGTATGGTGATAGTGGGTCTCCCTGTCGGAGCCCACATGTCGAAAGAAAAGTCTGAGTCGCCCCACCATTAACCAGGACTCGATAGGACACTGTGGTGATGCATTGATGTATGAGCTGTATCCAAAAGGGAGGAAAGCCATACGCTGCTAAAACCTTGAGAATAAAAGTCTAACTTACTTTATCATAAGCTTTGTTCATATCTAATTTCAAGGCCGCAAGGTATCGATGCCCCGTTCGCTGCTTATCAATAATGTGTGTTAATTCATGTGATATCAGAATGTTGTCATCCATATGACTCCCCGGAACAAACGCATTCTGATAGTCAGCAATTAGATTTGGCAGAAGATGCTTCATCCTGTGAACCATACATTTCGCAATACATTTATAAATAACATTACAGAGGCTTATGGGACGAAAATGACTCACCTCTTCTGGGGGTGATTTCAGGAATTAAGACCAATAAAGTGTTATTCCACTCTTTCAGGAGATGTCCAGAATGGAGACCCTTCTAACTGCCTGTATGACCGAGTAGCCAATGATATCCCAGTGTATTTTGAAAAATTCTGATGGAACCCCATCTAACCCCGGAGATTTGTCGTTCCCAATGTCAAACATAGCATTTCGAATTTCGTGATCTGTAATTGGGGCAGTGAGCTACTGGGCCTCCAAGTGCGAGATGCAAAGGATATGGAGCTCTCTTAACACAAGATCAATATCCGGCCCATTGAGAGCGTGCGTTGGGCTAGTGTCACTACCAGCCCGGTAAATGTCCTTAAAGTACTCCTGAAGCATGTGGGCAATAAGAGGTGGACTGTCCACCCATTCTCCCTCTGCTGTACAGAGCATATACACAAAATTTTGGTGTTTCTTTTGCCTAAGACGGTTAAACAGAAACTTTGAGGGGATATCTCCAAGTTGGAGATGACGCTCCTTTATGCGCTGTTTCCAATAGGTGAGCGCCAGAGAAGTTTCGTTCATTAGTGTTCGATGGTGCGTAACCATTGACATACTTTGATTAAACGAACTCACATTACTGCTATGATGTTGCATTTCATTAAAGATGTTCCGCTAGTTGATACCCCAAAACAATCTTTTGTCCAGGCACCACGTTTTTAATTGCTTACGAAGTTGCTCGAGCTTGCGTCCCAAACTATACATAGTCGAACCTACAACATTTAGGTGCCGAATTTCTTTAATGATGTGCACGACCTCTGGGTGTTGTAAGCACCAACTTTCTATTTGATAAGGTCGTTGCGGTTTAGAAATCGAAGGCTCCGTTTGTAACCAAATAGGTGTATGATCGGATTGAATAATAGGGAAATTTTGGATTGAAGCCATCGGGAATTCATCAAGCCAACCCTGTGAGGCGTAAGCTCGATCCAGACGCTCCATTATTAGACTAGAATCTGTCTTATTATTTGTCCAAGTATAACGTGGACCAGAGAAGGGAATATCCAACAATTGAAGATCATGCTTCCAGTGAGTAATATCTTCCCACCCTTGGATTATATGAGCCCCTCCTAACTTGTCTGCATATGAATCCAGTTGGTTGATATCTCCAACTATTACGTAATTAGTGTAGTTGCTAAGTAATGCCGAGAGTTCTGGCCATACAGCCGACCTATATGCTAACTGAGGATCCCCATACAGAAACAGGCTATGTCATACTTTGCCCTTCATCATCGTTATTTTACAAAAACCATAGTGCCTACATTTGACTACTACATCCATAGTAAACGGACCCCAACAAAAAACCGCTAACCCACCCCTAGTATTTACAGCATCTACCCCACAAAACGAAGTAGGACATTTGTGCTAACCTCTATACAAAATGTGTTGGCTATTCTTCGAGCTACATGTCCTTGTTATATGAACCATGAAGTATTGTTGTTTAGAACATTTTGTGTTTTAGGGATCATAAAATATTGTTGTTCAGAACATATGTCTATGTTTCATGGACATAAAATATTGGTGTTTAGAACATATTTCTATGTTCATGAATCATAAATTAAAATACTTCTTATTTATTTTTTTTCATTTCAGAAGATATGTCTATGTTTATGGATCATGAATTTATTATTACTTGTGGACATGTTTTATAACATCTTTTTTTCCATGTTAATTTTTTGCTTATTTTGTTGATAATAAAGAAATGTTAGTCTACAAGGTTGTTCTTGTGCGCTAAATATTTTCTTCCAGTGTTCTAAATTATTCTTCTAGTGTTTTAAATATTCCTTCTGTGTTCTTAATATAGTTCTTGTTATGTTCTAAATTATCCATTTATTCCAAATAGTTTTTGTTGTGTTCTTAATAGTTCTTTTTGTGTTTTAGATTTTTCTTGTTGTTTTCTAAAAAGTTTACGTCGTGTTCTAAAAGCAATTTTTGCTTAACATATTTTTTCATCTTTTATCCTTTTTTATACTTCTTTCTATTTTTGTCCAATTTCGCCAAAGATGAAATTTTTGATCAAATTATTATTTTTATCTTTTTCTATATAACCACGAGAGAAGGTGGTGGTTTTTATGTTTCAACCTTATTTTATCGGTCTTGTTCTTTTAAGCATAATCAAAAGTTATTGAACGATGTTTGAAAATTCACAAATTGAGAAATCAAAGTAAGATCGCCTACAACAATATTTAGAACGTAATAATAAAAATAATTTAGAACACAACAATGTTCATTTAATCAAACTAAAAAATAAACATATTGTTTAAAGCAACTGAAATATAAATGCAACTTATTTATTGAGATTCAATTCCACTATAAAATAATCATTATGTAAATTAACTACTCCCTTTGTTTCAAATTATAAGGCATTTTAGCTAAAAGTTTTTGTTTCAAAATATAAGGCATTTTACATTACCAGTGTAAAATTAAATGCAACTTTATCTGTTCTCCCCATCATATTTTCAGTTCAGTTCAACTATGAACAATACTTTTACTCTCACATATCACTATTCATTTCAGTTCACTTCAATTCAATTCAATTCAATGCAATTCAGTTCAGTTCAGTTCAGTTAGTTCAGTTCAGTTCAGTTGTTTTATGTCGAAGAGAACATGCCCCAAGATAAGATAATAGGTTATTTTCCATTATCAACATAATATTTAATGTCAATTCTTATTACCTATGCAAATCTAACTAAGGGCCTGTTCTCCCCATCTTATTTTCAGTTCAGTTCAGTTCAATTCAGTTCAATTCAGTTCAGATCAGTTCAGTTCAGTTATGTTCTGTTCAGCTTTGGACAATACTTTTGCTCTCACATATCACTATTCATTTCAGTTCAATTCAATTCAGTTCAGTTCAGTTCAATTCAGTTCAGTTCAATTCAATTCAATTCAATTCAATTCAATTCAATTCAATTCAGTTCAGTTCAGTTCAGTTCAATTCAGTTCAGTTCAATTCAATTCAATTCAATTCAGTTCAGTTCAGTTCAGTTCAGTTCAGTTCAGCTGTTTTATGCCGAATAGAACAGGCCCTAAAACTAAGCGCATGTTCTCTTCGACATAAACAACTGAACTGAACTGAACTGAATTTTAAACACTTAAACTATTAGACCATTGATAGCATCATATTTGATGGACATTGATTACAATGAAATCAAAATGTAATGGTTTTAATTTCTTTTGTGTGCGAGAATCTTTCCACAAATATTCTACCCTTAATATCTTCAATGGATTTCTTTGGAATGGAACATATTAAAGTATTAGAAACAAAAAAAATATAAAAATCCTATAATATTTATATTGTTCTACTTTTATCATTGAAGGAAGATATACTCTGAATATCGAATGGATATGTTTTGATTTGAAAGTTGGTTGTTCCAAAAACTGATTTTGTTAACAAACTTTATAATTTAATATTTAGAAGAAAAAGAAGTTGAAGATTAGTAATCACAATATTCTTTTCCAAGCACTTTCCAATCTACATCCTTTTCTCCCTTGTATATCTCCATGTGCTTAAGTGCAAATACTCCACAATCATCATTATTTGAATTGCTTCTACATTTCATCTTCAATGTTCTTGTTTTGAACCACTAATATATAATCAGCTCCGAGATTTTCGTCATTAAAAAAACTTGCAAATTCTCAACTGAAAAATGTAAAATAATTAGTAGATGATATATAAGTTAAAGTTTGTATATATTTTTGTAGGATCTGTTGGGGGTAACCTATATTTTTAAAGAAATATAAAACCTTTTAATGTGATTTAAACATATTTGCAAATTGGATACATTAAAAGTTAATAATTTTATTCACAATATTTTTAAAGCACGTTTGGTTAGTGGCACTAAATGTTATTAATGATAATGATTTCTAGTGAAAATTTGTGAAGTCATTTTCATGTCAACATCCATGGTAATACTACTTTATCCCAAAACACCTATTTTCTTCCTAAAATGTCATTACCATCCATTACTACTTGGTAAGGTAGTATTGAGTGTTAATGACAATTTATGAAGGAAAATCCATGTTTGACATCAAGTTTCATTACCATGGATATTAACTTGGATATATCTTCACAAATTTACACTAAAAAACATTAGGAAAATTTTCCATGGTAGCCCCCAACTTTTAGGTTTTCTACATGGTAGCACTTCTAAAATTTTTGTATACTTGGTAGCCCCGAGATTTTAGGTTTTTTACATGGTAGCACTTCTTATGTGAATTCCTATAAGTTGTTGTTAGTTTTTACATTTATTAATCTTGCACGCAAATCGATAATTTTTCGACACACAAATATTTATGACCAATTTTTGACAATGAAGGGGGGCAGTTTTGTCCTAAAAGAATCGATTAAAGGTCAGAGTTGTCTGAATATGATCAGAAATACTCGTTCTAGGTGCTGAAAAGTCCCGATTTGTGTGCTAGACTAATGAATATCAAAACTAACTATCACTTAACGGAATTCACTTAATAAGTGCTACTATATAGAAAACCTAAAAGTTCGGGGCTACCAAGTATAAAAAAATTTAAGAAGTGCTACCAAGTTAGGGCTACCATGTCTAGTTTCCCAAAACATCACTATTAGCAGCATTTAGTACCCCTAACAAAATGGATCATGAAGGTAAATAAATAGAAGGTTTCAACTTTCTAACTTTCCGCCTTTTAAACTTTTTTAAACTATAAACTTTTCACTAAAAATCAGAAATTCCGTTCCACCAGTTTGGACCAGAATTTTTCAGATTTTGACGGGACCAGAAATCCAGAATCGAGGTTTTCTATGTACCGAGGACTATACCGGAATTATTGGTTTGGTCCGTCCAAATTAGAGTCCGGTCCGACCAAAGATTTCTCTTCGACTCTGATCTGTGCACAACCCTAGTTGTGATAGTAGAGTTGGGAATATTTAAAGGTGTAGTTTGGACCTTTGTAGGTTTAATTGCATTTGTAAAGATATGTTTCAATATGGTATTTTAATCTTATAGTAAGTTTTACTAAGTTGAACATTCAATTATAATTTGTGATAATCACATGAAATTAGAGAAGTTGACACATTAAACACCCTGTTAAATTGTTATATTACCTTGTTAGGTGAATAACAACAACAAATATTTTGTTGGTGAACAACAACCATTTTAAAGCTGCAAGAAGCTATTTAATTCTATTCTTTTGACAGCAAGAAGCTCTTTATTAGCACATTATAATTAGGACAAACAATAAGATAATATCATGTACCAAAAATTATTTTGCTGGTGAAGCACATCATTAACATAGATTCCATTTGTCATCGAGGTGATAGTATTACGGCGTGCGACTCCATTGAAAACTAACAATAAAAGAAAAAAAAAAAAAACCTAATTACTGAATTAATAAAATACTATGCAAAGTAATTGTAACTCAAAGCTTTTATGTCCAGGCAAAAAATAAGAGAAACGCTAATTAAAGATCTTAGATGATGAAGTTCGTACTCATGTTTAATCATTACCAACAAATAGAAACGAACACCGTATAATCTAACTTCTACTTGATCACTCCATGAGACCAAAAAGATAATAAGCTTTGTTTTCTTTCTTTTGTACTCTTCTTTTTTCTTGTATGTTTTTAGCTATTGATGGGTCAATTGAAGATTGCTAATCTAAAAATTAAAGCTGAAAGAGGCAGAAAAATTGTAGTGTCACATTCATATCGTGCCTAACCATGCATGTATTATGCAATGTCCCACGCGAATCTTTGACAACCACAAAAGAAAGCTTTTTTGAGCGATCTATTTATGTTATCATCAGGATGTAGAAATAAATAATTATAATAATAATGAGGATAATGAATCTAAAGTTTTCTCGAAATGTATTCATCATAAAAAGTACTCCCTCTGTTTTTTTTTATCTTTCTCACTTAGAATCTTGACACTATTCATGCATAGAGAGAATCTTCTCAAATGTTCTCAATTTATAAGAAAAAACATAGTCATGTGGGGTCTTGTTTGATTCGTCTCAATTAGTACTTTATTAAAATTCAATCGTTATAATTTTTAC
The DNA here is from genome assembly GCF_026745355.1 of Beta vulgaris subsp. vulgaris. Taxonomy (NCBI): domain Eukaryota; kingdom Viridiplantae; phylum Streptophyta; class Magnoliopsida; order Caryophyllales; family Amaranthaceae; genus Beta; species Beta vulgaris. The sequence goes on from NC_079207.1 coordinate 60,035,431, forward strand.
TAATATATAATGAAAGATATTTAAGTTTTAAAACGTGCATTGGCAAACGTGCAAAGTCAAAGTAGGAATGATAAAAAAAAAAAGAGGGAGTAACTGGCTAGCTTCAAGAAACAACTGTAATCTTCAAGCTTTCTTGTATTCAACCATTTTGATTTTGACTTGCAATAGGATAATTTGGTAAACCCCCAACATTTTCTTGTCTTTTTTAGTAATGTAATTAAGTGCACTAACAGTTGAATCAATAGTCATTAACAAGGTAAATTGAGCTTAATCAACCAAATTGCTAGCCCAAGTTTTCTTTTTGTTGAACCAGGAACTTAATTTAAAAAAAGGGAAAAATTGACAAGAGAGGTCTGAACTATGGCCGATAATTTTTAAAAGGTACCAACTTTGGATTAACCTGTGGTGGTATCAACTATAGGGAGTCCTAACTTTTATTGGACATGTGTGACTTGTAACTGGTAATATAGGTCATAACCTATTATACAGGGTCCCACATAATGTTTAATGAAACTAAGTTTTACATGTTGGCCATTAACAGACCCTAAAATTGTTTTCCCCCCTAAAATTAACACCCTGAACTGTTCATCTTCCTCCTCCATCGCCATTACTGTGCAATTTTGAAGTTGAATGAAGAAGGAGAGCAGACAAGTTTCGCGATTTTGAAGAAACCCTAGTAAGTGAATTATCTTGAACTTCTTTGCTTGTAAAGCTTGAATTTTTGGCAATGGTGTTTAGTTTGAACAACGATTTTTTGAAACAAGAAACAATATGTTTGGTAGAGGTTGAATTTTTCTGTTTAGTTAGTAAAGGTTGAATTTTTGGGGTTTGCAATTATTTTTTTTTGTTTTATGCTCCAGGAATTGAACTGTGAAAGCAAAATGTTGATTATTTTCTTGTTGTTTCATTCATTATTGTAGTTTGCAAGTTATGGATAATGTGACCTTAAGATTTTGGCATGGGGGAATTTTCAAAAAAAACTGATAAGGGTATGGAATACATTGGTGGAGGTGGGAGGACCTTTCATGTTGATCCTGATGAACTGTGTTGGTTTTATTTGGAAGAGATGGCCAAAAGCATGTGGTACATATAGGGTGATTGATAAAAAAATTTACCTTATTCCGGGGAAGACACTAGATGATGGTTTGAGAATAGTTTACAGAGATAAGGAGGTGTTAGAGATGGGAGAAATAGCATTGACAAGCAGGTGTATTGACCTGTTTGTATTACATGGGGTTGATGAACCTCAAATGGTGGAGGAGGAAGTGAACCTTTTAGGCTAGGCCACTAAGCAACCTGAACCCGATGAGGGGCCCGACCAAACTCAGCCTAGTCAAGGGCCTGAAGCCAGTATGTCAAAACCTGGGCCTGAACCAAATGGACCTAAACCAAATGGACCTGAAACAAATGGGCCTGAACAAAATGAAAGGAGTGGGCCTTGATCAAAACCTGGGCCTGAATCAAAGCCTGTAAGTCAGCCATCTGTACCTGTTCAGCAAATAAAACCAGAACTGCTCATAAGTAAACCCTCCCTCACAAAACAAAGGCCAGAAAAACTCAAATGCTTTGGTAAGAAAAAGGGCCCACAAGTACTGCCCCCACTTAGGTCTAGTCTTAGGCTACAAGAAGTTCAGATACTCTCTGAAAACCCTTTTGCAAATAAGCCTCCCTTACAAAGACCTTCAGCTACAACTGTAGATTGTCCTCCCACCTCACTGTCATGACAGGCTCCCTCACAAACACCTTCATCTACATCTGTAGACTGTCCTCCCAACCCCTCACTGTCATCACAGGCCCCCTCACAAACACCTTCAGCTCCAACTCCCTTCTTTAATGAGTCCACCAAAGAACCTTTCATAGATGACCAAGAAACTCTTTCACATGATTACTATGAATGGTATGACAACAGGCCTGACAGTCTTAAATGGAGGGAGTTACTTGGTGAAGAACACAATAGTTACTCCTCTAGGTATGAACCTAGCACTGAAGGCTCAAATGAAACTGATTCATCTGAGTATGTAGATGAATCTGAAATAGGTGAAGATGAGTTACCTGATATGTTGAATGAGGAGTATAAGGAGGTGTCTGAGGATGAAATTGAGACAGTTGTTGATGGTGATTATCCTGAAACCAGTGATGATGAACTGAGGATTGCAAGAAGTAAAGTTAGAGGGACCAACACCAAACTGTTTGAAATTGCACAGTAGTTGCAAAGGGAAGCTACAGAAGGAAGGATAAGAGGGGGAAATGAGAAATAACCACATAGTGAGAGTGGGTTTCTAAGTGAATATGAGGACAGTGAAGATGATATTCACACTCCTGCGAACAGTGATGTTGAAAGAGAGGACAAATGGCCTAGGAGAACAGGCAGGGTGTTATTGATTCATGGAGACATTGATTACAACAACTTTTCTTGGACAGTGGGGCAGAGATTTCCAGATAGTGAATGCTTTAGAGAAGCAGTAGTTATGTTTGTTGTGCAACAAGGTAGGAATTTGAGTTTTTCTAGTAGTAATAAAAAAAAGGCAGCAGAGAATGGAAGTTAGATGCAAGAAAGGATGTCCCTTTAGGTTGTATGGATCTTGGGATACTAGGAGGGCATGTTTTGTTGTCAAATTTGTTGACACTGCACACAGTTGCACAAGGAACATGGATATCAATAGGCAAATGAAGTCAACTTGGCTGGCAAAACAACTGCTTGAAATCTTTAAGGCTAGGCCCCACTGACCAGCTAAGGAGATTATGGATACTGTGAGGAAGGGTTACAAGGTTTTAATTAAGAGAGCCTAGCTTATAAAGTCAAATACAGGGCTCATAGGCTCCTCAATGGATCCATGATTGATCATTATGGGAAGCTGGGCAGATATATAGCTGCCATCAAAGCTAGTTGCCCTGACACTGTGATTGAGCTGGTTCATGCTCCTGCAAAAAAGAATGAGAAGGTCCCAGTATTTCAAAGGCTCTTCATATGCTTTGATGGTGTTAGGAGAGGGCGGATTGAAGGTTGTAGAAAATTTCTAAGCATAGATGCTTCTTTCCTCAAAACATTTCTGGGTGGACAATTGTTGGCAGCTACTGGTAAGGATGCAAATGACCAGATGTACCTAGTTGCCTGGGCAATTGTGGAGGGGGAAAACAACTCTTCTTGGGAGTGGTTTATGACCCAGCTTCAACATTCCCTCAATTTAGGTAAGGGAGAGGATCTCATTATTGTATCTGATGAACACTTGGTAAGTGTGTTACTTTTTCTTTTCATGAAAGGTTCACTAATAATGTTATGTTGAATCTAATGATACGTTCAATCTACTTACAGGCTATTATAAGTTCTATGCCAAAAATACTGCCAAAATGTGAGCACAGGCACTGTGAAAGACACATTTTTGCACATTGGCATAAGGACTTTAAAGGCAATGAGATGAAATTGATATTCTAGAAAGATGCTAAAGCCTATAGTGTGGCTGATTTCAATGAAGCAATGGAAGAAATGTCAGAGGTTAATAGTGATGTTGCTGCTGCATTTAGGAAACATAATCCAGATGTGTTTTGTAGGGCATTTCTGAAGACAGCTAGCAAGACAGATGTGATCACTAGCAATTTATCAGAGACATTCAATGGGTATATCATCAATGCAAGAACCAAACATCTCATTTACATGCTGGAGGATATCAGGACTGCCCTGATGTAAAGGTTGGTGGTCAAAAGACACGAAATGGAGGCCAGCTCTGCAAAGTTGTGTCCCAGGATTCAAGCTAGGTTGGAGAAGGAAAAAAACCTAGCTGCCAACTACACTCCAATTCCATCAACAAATACAATATTTCAGGTCAACTATCATATGGATAGTGTAACAGTTGACCTTGAAGCTAAATCTTGCACCTGCAGGAAGTGGGACCTCACTGGTATCCCCTATTGTCATGTTGTAGCTAGCATATTCTTCTGTAGAGGAGATGCTGAAGACTTTGTGGACCTAGTATACACCAGAGAGAATTACCTGAGATCTTATGATGGGTCAATCCCACCTCTAGTAAGTGAAAGACACTGGCCACTAGTCACTTCTCCTCTCATCGCACCACCCATTAAAGTTGGGCCTGGGAGACCAAGAATCTGTAGGAGAAAAGACCCACATGAAAACCCAAAAAAGCCTGGGAGATTAACCAAACATGGAGTTAAAAGGACATGTACAATATGCAAACTTAACGGCCATAACAAGAGGACTTGTCCAAAGAAAGACAAAGCTCCTAGTCATCCACCTCACAAAAAGGCCAAGACATTTGATGCTTCAACTCGACATGGTGCTCAGAATGACCCTCACTTGGATACAATAGACACTGTCATGGTATCCCATGCATTATTATCATCTCAGCGTTCATTTCATGCATAGACACTGTCATGGTATCCTTCTTCAACTTTAGTTTTCCAAGCTTCTCTTGCAATGTTTATAAACCTAATTCGAGCTCAGAAACTGTTGTGTATTATTCCATTAGCTGTGACTGCAAGTCCTCACATTGGTTGCACCCTTTTGTAAACATTGCCCCAGTCTCCCAGAAGAAAAATTCACAATCATGCTTCTACAACAAAAAAGTGCAACAATTTCATTAATCTTGAAATTGCAACTAACAATCAAAAAAACACAGATAACCCTAATTTGCGCAAAATCGAAAAATGGGGAAGAAAACTTACTAGCCACATAGAACATCCGTAAAACCTTTTCCCATAGGTTCCACTGTTTTTCGATGTCCTCGGTTTTGCCGGAATTCCATGGTTGCATCTCACAATTGCTTCACTTTTGGAGTTGATAGATCCAGAGTTGCCAGATTTTTGCGCTTCCATTGGAGATTAACACAGAGAAAGACAGACAAAGAAAGACAAAGATAGACAAAGAATGAGAAAGAAAGAGAAAGAAAGATTTTACTGAAATCAACCTAACGTGCCTTTTTTATAAAGTCACGTGAGGGTTTCCCGGATTTTGTAGGTTGGCAACCTGTAAGGACCAATAAAAGTTAGGACCCCCTATAGTTGGGACCACCACAGGTTAATCCAAAGTTGGTACCTTTTAAAAATTATCGGCCAAAGTTCATACCTCTCTTGTCAATTTTTCCTAAAAAAAGAGTCAAATACAAAATGAAACGTGACATCCTAGTTACATTACATTCTACATTCGAAATCCTACTGGCCTTGGCCATAGTATCCGCACACTTGATATTTTCTCTCGTACGATGCTTAATCTTAACATCGGTGGAAGGCTTCACCACTTTTTCTGCACTGTAAAACAACATTAGAGTACTTATCGAATATCTCTCGTTGCTGCATTAAATCCACCACAAACCTACATTCAGAATACGAAATGGCATGCTCGATTTTTTTCCTAAGTAACGACTTGAAGCCCTTCATAGATTCATAACAATTCTGCTAAAAGAGCGTAATTAGAAAAACATCTTTTCTGGAAACCTAAAACCCAATTGCCATTACTATTTTAATGAGAATACTACACATGTTGCTCATGCTATACCTAAGCTCACACTTGATCCAGCTGGGCAAAATTGATTCTGTTATAACAGAATCTGTTATTACAAGCACGTGCAATCTCTCCTCTTGTATTACAGCTTCGATATAAATAGCTTTGTACTCCCTTACAAATCATTCATTCAGAGTTAATAACAAACACTTGCATTCTCTCTCTATCCACTCTATTCTGTATATACTATGGAATTTATTCTTTTTTAGCTTACAATATGTGATCTATAACATGGTATCAGAGCTACATTTCGCAAATCTTTCATCATTTTCGTACTTGGAATGAAGTATATCCTCATTCATTTCTTCTTTCTCGCTGAAATTCGGTAGTATGAAACTGAAAACTTTGATTAGCTAGAAAAATCTGAGTTAATTGTGAATGTGTGATTGTGATTGTTTTTTTCTTCAATTGCATGTTGTGATGTTGAAGAAATTTATTGTTGAGATTCTCAAATCTGGAGAATTGGTGATTGTTTGATTAATTGTGATCTTGTTTTGAAATTTTCAATGATTCTTGATTAAACTAGTGTTGTAATCTTGATTTTGTTGAAGAATTGTTCGATTCTTGCTATGTGTTGCTGAAATCTTCAAATTGTGGTTGAAGATTTCTTGACTTGAGGAATTGGAGAAGTTTATCTTAGTTTTTCTTGAATATTATGGGTAAAAATTCAATACCTACACCTGAACATACAACTGTTCTAGGTAGTGTGTATTATATGCATCCTTCAGATTCTTCTAATACTGTGATGCTTGTTTTATCTTCTAGAAACAAGTTGTGTTTTGTTGATGCTTCTATAGAAGAGGCTGGTGTGACTAATGCAAACTATAAGGCTTGGCATAGGTGTAATGATTCGGTGACTGGTTGGTTATTTTATTCCTTGGAGAAACAAATTGCTAAAAGTTTATATCTAGGCGTGTTTTTATTTCGCCTACGCGGGATGAGACGATCAATGCGTACTAGATTTGACTACTCCACTGCAAAAGGTTTTTGTATTGAAAACGTTCTGAAGTCGCCAACAATTTTTTAAAGGAAGAATCATAAATCTAATTGGATATTGGGATGCGACAAAATTAGAGACTTATCCAATTTAAATTTCCTCGTTTGCACTCCATATATGGTCAAAATGAACCAAAGATTGAGTTCGGGGTGAGAATACAAACACAGTCAATAACATGTTACCCATTGTTGGCTTCTACTAAATATTGATTCATGTCAATGTTTATGCAAAAGAATAACCAAACAATATTTTAAGCACCCTAAACATAATTAGTCTAGATTGGTTCAGGAAACACATAAAATACTATTTTCTAGTGATATATGTTATTATGCAATCAATTTACAAGGAACCTATAAGATTGTCCAAATTAATCTGATTAATGTTAGATCTTTCTTTAGGTCATGATTAAAAAATTAGCATGTGGGTGATGAAAGCAATAATGCAAGGACAATCATATAATATGCATAGAATAATCAGGCAAGCATATAATAATATATAAAAATAAATAAAAAAGAATGAAGGATTAGAATATATGGTAGAACGATTTTATATCAAATATCTACATTAGGAAAGAAAACAATTAATAACTTCAATATAAAAATAGTTAATTTATTCAAGGACCTTGAAGAATATAATGTGGTTTGGGTCTGCGAGATTGACAGCCTTCGGGACAAGCAATCATGAAGCCTAAAAATCGAAATGTATGAAAGTATGTAGATTGAATGTGTTTGTATTCAAAAGTATGAGTTTTTGTAGGGAAGTTTTGTTGCTCATAGAGAGGTATTTGTAAAGTATTCATCGAGTTTGAAGTTTGTTAATGTGTAAATCTGTTCTGAAATATGTTTGCAAATCAGAATATTTATAAGGAAAACGACACTACGCCTCACGTGCTAACTGCGCCTGGTGTAGGCTGGCGTGTCACGCGCATCATACGTCATGCCTAGTAGAAAATGTACACGTGGTACACCGTTTAAAATATGTAAAAAAGAAAATTGTGCTTCACAGTATATGGCACAGTGCCACATGTCAAGAAAAGTTGCGCATGACGAACAGATGTCGGGAACCATGTTACCCATTGATGGCCTCTACTAGATATCAATTCATGTCAATGTTTATGCAAAAGAATAACCAAATAATGTTTTAAGCACCCTAAAAATAATTAGTCTAGATTGGTTCATAAAACATAAAAGACAATTTTTTTAGTGATATGTTATTATGCAATCAATTTACAAGATAATTAGCAGGTTGTCCAAACTAATGTGAGTAATGTTAGAACAGTTGTTTAGGTCTTGATTAACAAAAGTAACATGTGGGTGATAGAATCAATAATGCAGGGACAATCATATAATATGCATAGAATAATAAGACCAGTATATAATAATATATAAAAATAAATAAAAAGGGGATGGATTAGGATATATAGTAGAACAATTTTATATTGAAGATCCACATCAGGATTGAAAATATAGAAAGTAACTAATTTATTCAAGGACCCTCAAGATTCTACTGTAGTTTGGGTCTGCGAGATTGATAGCCTTTGGAACAAGCAATCGTGAAACTCGAAAATCTAAATGTATGAAAGTATGTATATTGAATGTGTTTGTATTGAACAGTATGAGTTTTTGTAGAGAAGTTTTGTAGTTCATACACAGGTATTCATAAAGTTTTTGTCGAGTTCGAAGTGTGTTAATGTGTAAAACTCGTTCTAGAATCTGTAAATCAGACCTATTTATAGGGAAAACGACATTGCACCTCATGCACTAGCTGCGTCTGGCACATCCTGATGTGTCACGCGCATGACTTGGCATGCCCAATAGAAAGCGTACATGTGGTACGCGCTTTAAAAAATATAAGAAAGAAAACTGCGCTTCATGCATAGTAGTGCGCCAGGCGCACGACACAGTGTGTAGCACAGTGCCACATGTCAGGAAAAATTGCGCCTGCCTAGCTCTTGACGTGCCATTGCCATCTTTTCTAAAACGCGTTTTAAAAGATTTTCTTTTATCCTTTAATTCCAGGAATATGATTTTACGGGATAAAATCTAATTTTAAATGTAAAAAAAATCTTTTAAAAATATTTTTTTTTGGTAATTAAGAAAGATATATTGAAGCATTGTTTTCACTTTTTTAAAAAAATACTTAGTTATTATAAATAAAATAATTAATTGGGCTTTTCAAATAATTAGGCTCAAAATACAATTAATTATCATGAATAATTAATTCAGCTTTAAAATTGAACTTTAACACTTTTCGAAATAGTTTTGAATGGCATTTCAGACTACTCTTCCCTTGGGTCGGACCAATTAAGACCACAATATATTTCATCATTGGATCCTTAAATGGAGAGACACGATTATATGTCTATAGTATGGTATTACAAGAAAGCTATGAAAGGTTTGGCCAAGCTTCTGGAGCACAACTATTTTCTTTACAACAAGTGATTTATGAATGCAGCAAGGGAAGATGTATGTATCTTCATTCTTTTCTGCTATGAAGGCATTATGGGATAAGTTAGATGAATTCGATCCATTGCCTGTTTGCACATGTGCAAATTGCACCTGCACATTGACTAAAAAGATGCTGAAAACACAGCAAGATCAAAGGCTAATGTTGTTTATAATGAAGGTTAATGATGATTACATCTAAGCTAGAACAACCGTTCGTATGAATCAACCTTTACCAAACTTAGGCACTACTTACAGACTTTTTGTTCAAGAAGAGAGACACCAGGAAGTAAGTGGAATTGTTACTCAACATGATGTTATGGCATTTGCTGCTTATCATAGAAAGAAGTATTCTCAGAGGTTTGATAAGAGCAAACCTTCATATTCTGCTCCTAAACAATCACAATCATCGGCTGGAAACAAAAGCTATTCTACATGGTTTTCTGACTATTGTAAGACGATTGGGCATGGTATTAAAAGATGTTATAAACTCCATGGGTTACCTTCTCATCTGGATGGAAATAAAGATAAAAGGTTGCTAATATGGTGCAAAATACACCAGACGAATCTTATATTGGTCAGCCTAAAACTAAGACAATGATTGTTGAGCAGTACAACCAACTTATGTCATTACTCAACTAGCACCAACCTGATGATGTGTCTATAACCATTGGAGAAGCACCTGCTGCACATGGAGCTGCTTTCATGGTAGGTAAACTTTGTTTTATATCCAGTATAGGTGTTTCTTGGGTGTTAGACAGTGGTGCAACAGATCACATCTCTTTTGATATGAATTTATTTGCTAATTTCGGACACAAATATTGATCATGATAACACTATAACCATACCAGTAGGCGTGTTTATATAGCCTATGCGGTGTGAGGGCGTATTATATTTGACTATCCCATTGTAAAGGTTTTTGTATGGAAAATATCTTGAAGTCGCCAACAATTTTTCAAAGGAAAAATCATAAACCTAATTGGATATTGGGGAACCGTAGGGACAAATTAGGGACTTATCCAATGTAGATTTTCCCGTCATGACTCCATAGAGGGTCAAAGTGAACCAAATATTGAGTTCAGGGGTGAGCGTACAACACAGTCAAGAACTATGTTACCCATTGCTGCCCTCTATTGAATAACGACTCATTACAGATTTTATGCTAAAGAATAATCATATAATGTTTTGAACACCCTAAAAATATTTAGTCTAGATTGGTTCACGAAACACATAAAAAGACTAATTTTTTAGTGATAATATCATTATGTAATCAATTTACAGGGAACCTAGCAGGTTGTCCAAATTAATCTTATTAATATTAGAATAATTCTTTAGGTCTTGTTTAACAATAATAACATGTGGGTAATAACAATCATGCAGGATAATCATGTAATATGCGTATAATGATTAGGCCGGCATATGATATACAAAGGCATGAATAAATATAATATGAAAAAAAAAAAGAGAAAAGGGATTAGAATATACAAAGGCGTGATTTTTATATTAAAGATTTGTATCATGAAAGAAACAGTTAGTAACTTCAATAGAAAAGGGATTAATTTATTCAAGGATCCTCGGGTTTATACCTTTGCAGTTTAGATTAAGGAGCACAATGATCATTAGGCGGAGCAATCGTGGAACTAAGAACACAGTGTGGTTAGGAATACATTGAAAGTATTGAAAGTGTTTCAGAGAATTTGTTTTCGTAAATTTTTTATTTTCGTAAAATAATAATGAGAAGTCGTGTTTGATTCGAAAAATCATGAGTATTTATAGGCAGAACGACACTACACCTCATTGCGCCTAGCGCAGCTGACGTCTCAAGCGCATGACGCGACATGCCCAGTAAAAAGCGTACACGTGGCACGCGTTTTGAAAAAAAATAAGAAAGAAGTTTCGTGTCTGAAGCAGAGAACTACCCTTGACACAAGACTCTACATGAAAAAGAAGTCTACGTGGCAGTTCTGGTGCGCTTGGCACATGATGTATGCTAGGTGTGGCTTACGTGGAAGCCTACGTGTCAGGACACATGCGCTCGGCGCAGTTAACTATGCTCAAGCTAAAGCTTGTTTCTGACACGTCTTGATAGTTTTTTAATAAAAACGCGTTCTAAAAGATCTTCTTTTATTTTTTGACTACAGATATCTTATTTTACGGGATAAAATCAAAGTTTAACTTATAAAAAATGTATTTTGAAAATATTTTTTTATTAAAATAAATCAATCAATTATTAATTAATTGGGCTTTTCGAAAAATTGAGCTCAAATACAATTAATTATCATGAATAATTAATTAGGCTTTAGAATATCATTTCGAAACACAATTTTGGAGTGCTTCTTTAGTTTGCTCTTCGGTTCGATCGCGCCAACTTATATCGCGGTATGTTTCATCATTGGATCCTTAGTTAAACGGGGACACACGATTATGTGTCTACAATACCTGATGGAAGAAAAATAGCCATTACACATAAAGGAACAGTTAATGTTAATTCTGACATTATCTTGCAAGATGTGTTACATGTTTTTCACTTTCAATTTAATTTGATCTTTATTCCTAAACTTTTCCAGGACATGAATTGTTCAATAAATTTTACTTCTAATTCCTGTGTTATCCAGGCACCTAGTTTAACCCAGCTCTGATTCTTGGTAACCTGAAGCATGGATTAGCTTGCACCAACTTCTCCAAGTCTTCATTAACTGCTGTAAATAACATCAGTCATATTGCTACTGCTTTTGTTAATGTTTCTGTCAATAAATGTATAGATCAAGCTAAATTGTGGCTTTTGAGGCTAGGTCATTTACCATTTCATCCTATGAAATATGCTCAGCCTAGTCTAAATCTAGATGATATTAGCTCTTGTATATATCAAGTATCTGTCAAGTTTGCCCTACTACTAGGCAAACAAGACTACCGGTCTCACAAAGTTCAATACAATTTGTCAAACATTTTCAGTTGATTCATGTGGACTTGTGGGGTCCCTATAACACTTCTACCTATAACAATTGCAAGTTCTATGTCACAGTTGTAGATGACTATTTGAGGCATACTTGGATGTTTTTACTTAAACATAAATCTAATTTTGTCCATATTATGGAAAATTTCTTTGCATATGTTAACACTCAATTGCATTGTTTAATTGAATGTGTGAGATCTGACAATAGAAAGGAGTTTTGTGAGGGGAAGCTGTTGTAATTCATGTTACTGAGAGGAGTAGTTATACATTAGAAAAGATGCACATAAGCTCTACAACGGAATGGAGTGGTTGAGAGGAAGCATAGGCACCTCTTGGAGGTTGCTAGGGATCTATTCTTCCAATCCAATGTTCTTGTTGCCGATTGGGGAGAGTGCATTTTGTGTGTTGTGCATTTGATTAAGAGACTTCCTCTCAAAGTTCTTAAACATACCTCACCTTACGAAAAACTCAACAATACTTCACCTTCTCTTGATCATCTCAAAGTCTTTGGTTGCCTTTGTTTTGCCTCTACTATCAAAAAAGGTAGAACCAAATTTGAACCTAGATTTGAACGTTACCCTCCATATCAAAAAGCCTACAAGCTATTACACCTTCATACCAAAAGAATCATTATTTCAAGAGATGTCATATTTCATGAGCATCACTTTCCTTTTCATTTTTCCTCCCCTCACACTCCCTACACACCTTTATTCATACCTGATAACACTACTCCTTCCACTTTTTCTTATGATGATGTTCCTGACGTTTTTACATCTGTCTTCCATCCTAATAGATCATGATCAGTCCATACCTATTTCTACTAATGATCATATCACTACTACTTCACCTTCTCATAATTCTTCCTCCTCTTCTTTTTCTCTTCCATCTACAGATGTTTCTTCTTCTGTCATTCACACTACACCACCTTCTTCTCCAAGAAGGTCTACTAGACCCACAAAACTTCCTTCTCACTTAAGTGATTACACCTTCACTCTCCCTAATACCTCTTCTATTAATTTATCCACACATTTGTGTAACCTTGTTCAGTTTTGTTTTTTATCTACCTCATATCATGCTCTCATTACACAAGTATCCTCTCTGATCTTGTTTGAGCCTAAATCATATGTTGAAGCTGCTAAAGATCCTGATTTGGTTCAAGCCATGGAAAAAGAAATCTCTGCCTTAGCTTCTAACAAGACATGGGAAGTTGTTGATTTACCAAGTGGTAAGAGGCCTATTGGATGTGAATGGGTGTAGAAGGTCAAACATAAAGCTGATGGTACTCTTGAAAGGTATATATTAAAGCCAGATTAGTGGCAAAAGGCTACAAACAACAATCTGGGGTGGACTTTCAAGAAACATTTTCCCCAGTTATCAAAATGACCACTGTCAGAGCATTGATAGCCTTAACTACTTCAAAAATCTAGTCTCTACGGCAATTTGATGTAAATAATGTGTTTTTACTTGGGGATCTACATGAATATTTCTTTTATGAAGATGTTAGAGGGTATAGCTAATCCTACCAATCGAGTTTATCTTCTGAAAAAATCACTTTATGACTTTAAACAGGCTGGTAGATAGTGGTTTGCTAAGTTGGTCAGTGAGTTACAACTTCAAGGCTTTACACAGTCAAAGAATGACTATTATTTGTTCCTAAAAAAATAAAATTCTCACCTCACAATTGATGTTGTGAATGTTGATGATGTCATTTTGACTAGTACAAATTCTTCTTCTATTAATGCTCTTAAACATCATCTTGATACCACATTCAGTATCAAGGACTTAGGAAGACTAAGCTACTTCGTTAGTATAGTGATTGGGTATTCTACTGAGGGAATCACACTTACACGAAAGAAATTCACAAAGGAACTTCTTATTGTAGCAGGCATTTCTTCTCCTAAACAAGTGGCAACTCCTCTACCACTTCATCTTAAGCTAAGTGTTGATTCTAAGTGAACCTTTCTCATACGCTGCTCTTTACAAATGTCCTGTAGGAAAGTTAAACTTTCTTACAAATACAAGACCTGATTTAAGTTAACTATACATACATTGAGTCAGTACATGCATGCACCTTCAATTCAACATCATAAAGCCCTCCTACATGCTCTTATTTATGTAGGTTGCACATCTGGCCAAGGCATCCTTCTCAAAGCTTCTATTACTCTTTGTTTACAAGCCTTCTCTAATAGTGATTAGGGGGCTTGCCCTAACACCAGAAAATTTGTATCTGGTTATCTTCTTCTCCTTAGTCAATCACCTATCAGCAGGAAGAGCAAGAAACAATCTACTATTTCAAGATCTTCTTTAGAGTCGGGATATAGGGCTCTTGCTTCAGCTGCTTTTGAGGTTACATGGATGGTTAGGCTGCTTGAAGAACTTAGGGTAGTTGATTTGCAGTCTGTCACATTACATTGTGACAATCAAAGTGCTCTTCATATAGCCATGAACCCATTGTTCCATGAGCGTACTAAGCGAAATGGTATTGCTTGTTTTTTTACTCGAGATAAAGTCATGGAAGGCTTCATTCAATTAGCATCCTTGCCTACTAGAGATCAACTAGAAGAGGTCTTTACCAAAATCCCCCTTCTCCTGAGTTTCACTCTTTGTTATCCAAGCTTAGCATGATTCACACCCTACCTAGCTTGAGGAGGGGGAGGGGTAATGAGAATATTACACATGCTGCTCATGCTATACCTAAGCTCACACTTGATCCAGTTGGACAAAGTTTATTCTGTTATAACAGAATATGTTATTACAAGCACGTGCAATCTCTCCTCTTGTATTACAACTTATATGTAAATAGCTTTGTACTCTTTTACAAATCATTAATTCAAAAATAATAACAAACACTTACAGTCTTCTCTCTATTCTTTATATTCTGTCTATACTACGAAATTTATTCTTTCTTAAATTACAATATGTGAGTGATAACACTGTTACTGATTATCCCCCCACCCCAAGGCCCAAATTTACCGTCACATCAACAAATGAGGCATCCATATTCCATTCTGGTTTAGGGAAGGGTGGGTTTAAATTTGTGAATCTAGACATAGCAAAAATAAAATCATGGGCACTTTCGTAGGCTTTGGAAAGTGGTTGGATGGGGGTGAGAGAAGTCTTCAAAGTGGGTCAGGCGTCTAGCGCAAAGGGGAGATTAGAGAAAGCTCCTGACTAGCACTAGTTAATTGTATGGGAATTATGTCACTGATCTAAAATTTTGCTTAAACTTCAACTAGTTGGTCAAGGTAGTTTTTCACGGGCCTCAACAATCAGTTCGATTAATATTTGATATATATTATATTTTGCATTTATTCTTGTACTCGCTCCGTTTCCTAAAGATCTTCCCTCTTTCCGTTTAAGTGAGTTTCTAAAAGATCTTCCCTCTTTTACTTTATTCCTTATTTGAAATTTTTTTTCCCTTTTTACCCTCTCATGTCTCTATCATACGGTCCACCATTACATTATTAATTCAATTTTACTCCCTTTCTCTCTCCTACTTTAACCCTTTTTTATTTGTTTATTTATCTTAATCCCTTTCTCTCTCCTACTTTACCCACCCCACGCTCCACACAAATTGATTCCCATTGATATATGTAGTAACAATAACAAGGAAGATCTTTAAGAAACGGAGAGAATATATGCCAAAATTAGTCTTAGGGTTAACTCTTCTTGGTTAAAGTAATTAAATTGACAACAAACCCGAACAACGACATAAATAGATGCATGTCCTAGATGAATATGCTGTACAAGTAGTTACACTATTTAATGTGAGATTGTAATTGATTGGTGAATAAATTTTGACTTTCTAAACCGATAGTTTTGTATTTGGAACTTGTATCAGACTTATGGATGACAAAAAACTATAATCTTATGAATTTAAAAAGTTTTTTTTAAGAATTTGGTAAATGGTACAATTTTTTTTTTTTTTTGGTGTTGTATTTTATTGATGTGGCCCAAAAGGCTCTCAACAGTTTACAAGCAAAATCCGCCAAACATGTATTGGGCTTAAAAAATTATCTAACATTATTTCAACACCATGCTATAAAATCATCCATCCTCCGGAGCCCTTGTTTAGCAAGTGCATCAGCAACATTGTTTGACTCTCGACCTTTGTGGACAATTGAAAGATTGAGCTCTCTTTTTCTTGCTGCTCGTATTAAGTTCAGGATAAACCCAAGATTCCATGGGCCACCAGAATTTTGCATCACCCATTGCACTGCATTCTTTGAGTCCGAGTCAATTGTGACGACACTATTTTTTATGCTGGGAGTGGCTAGCGAGATCTTGATAGCCCTGTAGATAGCAAAAATTTCAGCACTATTGATCTCCATAGGAGGTATTGGGGTTGAGAAGATGCAAAGGAATATCCCAGCTTCGTTGCGTAGCACTCCTCCCACTGCTGCTTGATTGAGAGTTGGGTCAAATGATGCGTCCACGTTCCATTTCAAGCTCCTGGATTTTGGAGGGGACCAAAGAGAGATGGATGGGGACTTCAAGCTTTTGAGGGATGAATGCAAAAGTGAGTCATGCCACATGAGACATTTTGGGTTACGGGAGATTTCAGAGGAAGAGTATGGGAAGTTGGAATTCCATCCGCCAATCCACCAGCTTAGTCGAAGGAGAACTAAGTCTTGAATATCCGAGATGGAGGATGATTTATTGTTGAAGGCTCGATCATTCCTCTCTTTCCAAAGAGACCATATGATAATGTAGAAGATAGCATGCCAGATTTTCGAAAAAAATTCTCCTTTTCCTTTGAGATTCCATTGTATGAACATGTCTTTTAGAGAGTGAGGGATGACCCATTTGACATTCCATATCTCAAGCCACCAGCTCCACAATTGCCATGGTAATGCACATGAGAGAAGCAGATGATCACTTGTTTCTAGATGATCTCCACAGAAGGTGCAGTAAGATTCTGAGAGAGGAATCACTCCCATTCGGGCTAATTTAGCTTTTGCATTGATCTTCCCCAGAATACTTAGCCAGCCGAAAATTTCCACCCTTGGTGGGACTAATCCTTTCCACACTCCTTTTATCACATCATGAGAGGCTAGATGAGAGCATTTAGCGAGTTCTAATGTTACTGATTTCACAGAGAAACTTCTGAATTTGTGCGGAGTCCAGACCATTATGTCATCACTGGACACATCAATTGAGACTATGGATAAGAATTGCAAGAGCTCATTTTTTTCAGCTAAATCCCGAGGCCTTATCACCCTTGTCCACGAGAAGGTCCATACCCATAAGTGCCCATCCTAGACTCCCATTGAGACAACAGGTGCAGATTTATTTACGGATATGGAGAAGAGTCTAGGGAAAAGAGATTTAAGAGAGGAAGATCCAATCCAAATGTCTGACCAGAATTTTGTGATTTTTCCATTGCCTACCATCATTTGCACTTTGGAGCTGTACGTTGAAATGTTTTGCCACTTGGTGGTTAAAGACCGTATCACATATAGATTTCCATGGACCCCCCTTTGCTGGCCCAGTGAGATCTGAGATGGATAAGTGGGGAGAATATCCATATTTTTCAGATATAAGAATTCGCCATAGGGCCTTGGGCTCACTGGAATAGCACCATATCCATTTGAATAATAAGGCGATATTACGATGATAAATATTTCCATGCCCAAGCCCACCAAGTATCTTTGGCAGTTGTAATTTTTCCCATGGTAAATGGTACATTGCATGTTGCTTCATTGCTTGTGAACTCCCATATCATAAACTTGCTACAAACTACACACAAAGTCTCTATCTTTAATGTTCATTTTTTTATTGTACATACTTCAAACCTAGATCATCTAGAAAGGTGTGTGAATTGAACTACAACACAGATTTTTTAGTCTAAAGAGTCCAAATATTTTGATATGTATTGTTTATTTTACCCATATTGATCCGACCTTTGTATTTTATGTGCGTTATTTTGTAAAAATTAATGGAAACTAAATTATTTTTACAAAAAATAGAGTATTTTTATATATCGCGCTATGTGTGTTTCTTTTATTTCCTAGATCAGCTCCTATAATTAGGACAAAAGCTCCCATAAGTCCCTGTATTAAATTGACTGTGTCATGCAGGCACGAAACAGTATGTGCCTCATTCTGTCATTCATATCACAATTAGTTGGCAAGGCATAGGTAACTTGGTAACTACACTCAACCAAGAACATATAAAAACTAATCGCATAAACATCTGCACTCGAGTACATTGTGGTGGATATCTAAAAGAAAGATAGTAAAAGGGGTAGCTTTTAGGTTTGCAGTTCATGCATGGTTTTTCTCCTATTTTCGCGATGATTTGGTATGATATAGGCCATAATGGAGCATAATGGAGTTGGACCAAATGATTGCTACCTTAACTCAAATCAGCCACGCGTCAGTGGTTAACTCTTGAAGCTTTTGTTTACAAACATGAAGAGTTAGAATAAAGACAAAGGCTAAAGTTCTATTGCTGGTATATATACTCAGCTGACTCCGTCTTTTATAAATTTACCTTTTTGTTTTTTGAAAGTCAATGTTTATTACTTTGAGTGCAGATTAACACTAATATATAGCATTATAATTACAACGTAAGATTTTGTTTGATTGCTTTTAATAGGTATAAGTTATGGAGTTTAATGAATTTTTACTAATACATAATAGAGCGAGGATAATAAAGGATAAACATCTTCAAGACGTGAAAAAACATAGGGATAAACAGATAAACTTCCTCTGTTTTATAATAATTGAAACATGTCCTATTGGTACATTTTTTAAGAAACTTATGTGAAAAGGAAAGAGATAGAGATAGAGATAGAGATAAATAAAAAATAGGAGCCATGTAATGGAAAAGAAATAGATAAAAGATATTCCAAAATAATGAAATGTTGCAATCAGTATTAAACATCCAAACAAAAGAAATATTGCAAATAGAAACGAACACATAAAGTATGAAATAGAGAATGTAATAGAATGGAGAAAAAAAATTGAGATTCTCTACATTACCCTTGTGTCTCTTCGTTTGTTTATGTTGTCGTACCACAAACATTTAGAAGTTCTACATTGTATCCTTAAACTTAGCTTTTGTTAATGCATAGTTTCTGATTGCCGAATAATTGTCATATACTTTCTTACATTTTTGTGATCTTTAGGAGTTATGTTAACTTGTTAATAGTTTTATTATAAGGACACATCTTATAAGCAAAATTAGTTCATTAGATTACAAATTGTAGACAAAATATTTGACTTCAAGTAAACAGTAAGAAGAAGTGCATAAAATCCCGTAAGTTTAAGAGTATCATGTGGAATTTCAAAAATGTTAGGTTACAACATAGAAATCAAAGAAATAACAGGATATAACGTAGAAAACCGCAAAAAAAAATATTGGCAGATACAAGTATTAGGCCAACCCTATTGTCTACAACCGAATCGAACACATTTAGGGTGCATTTGGTATTATTAATGGAAACGGAATGTTAAGGATTTGGATAAGGAGAGGAAATGGAAATAATAATTGTTACCTTTAATAGTTGTTTGATATCCTAATGGACCGGAAACAATTAAGAGGTTTATGATTGAGGAAGGAAACGTGATTTGTTTCCACTAGTTTAATAAGAGTAATAAATGGGGGCCTTGTGAATCCCTCCGCAAACGATATTTACTACTTAGCACTCCAACCAAACAATAATTAAAAATGAAAACGCTTATTTGAATCTGTTTCCTACATCAAGTTTTTCTATACCAACCACCCTTTTAGTATGGAAAGGGCAAGAGAATCCCACCAATAAAGTTTATCTATTGGGTTTTCAACCATGACGTGAAGGTCATAAAGAGCATGTTTTTCTTTGTGGCCAATCCAAACTTTGGTTAGAGATGGATACGTTGAGATATCTTCCATTTAGTACTTCGGAGAACCCAGCAACATATGGATACTATATGAACTACATGTCCAACTTGCAAGGAGAGAGCCTATGTGTCCTCATATTTTGGATCAATTCATTTATGTGATTTAGGTGTATTATTTAAATTCCTTATGATCTAATTCGCCTCCTTATTATGAAATCTTTACTTTCTCTTCTCGAGAGCTAATAAGGTATGTTTCTCCCTGACCTGTAGATTAGCCAGCAAATTCTAGTGAGCCACGTAAATTTGTGTATTGATTGTTTGTTTTATGTTTAATTCTTTAATTTGGTTGCTTTCTTTCAAGCAATATGGATACGATATGAACTACATGTCCAACTTGCAAGGATAGAGCCTATGTCTACTCATATTTTAGGTCAATTCATTTATGTAATTTAGGTTTACTAAAACTCCTCATGACCTGTTTCGCCTTTCTATTTCGAAACTTTTACTTTTTCTTCCCAAAATCTATCAAGGTATTTTTCTCCCCCACCTGTGGATTAGCCGTCACCAAATTCTAGTGACCCACGACTTAGAGGTGATCATTTGCGGGATTGGGCGGGTTGTGGGCCAGGCCTAGCCTTAATTTTTGGCCAATGGGCCTAATATGCCTAGTGCAAGTCCTTTTATGCGGGTTTAAATACTTGTCCTTGAGCCGCCCTAATAAACGGGCGGGCTTGCCCACGGGACAAACAGACCTATTAAAACCTTTATTTTTCA
The DNA here is from genome assembly GCF_026745355.1 of Beta vulgaris subsp. vulgaris. Classification (NCBI taxonomy): domain Eukaryota; kingdom Viridiplantae; phylum Streptophyta; class Magnoliopsida; order Caryophyllales; family Amaranthaceae; genus Beta; species Beta vulgaris. The sequence continues at coordinate 60,055,937 of NC_079207.1, forward strand.
AATAAGTCTAGCTAATTTCCTTTAATATATATAGTTAAAACATAGTTTTGGTTAAAACAGAAAAAAAGTTGATAAATCACAATGTAAGATAGAGAAAAAGTCAAAAAAAAATCGTAAAAAAAAGTTATAGGACGACAAATTAAGTTGTAAAGGTAAGAATAAAGATAATTATTTGTTACCAAAGCTATATTAGTGCAAATAAACTCTATATTCCAAAAAGATGAATCATCAATAAATTAGTAAGATTATAAATTTAAATTTCATAGAAAATAGATAACATGATAAACGGGTCGGGTGGGCTAGCCCGCAATATGTTTGAGGTTGTCCAGATCCGCCCCTTAATATTAGCAGGTCGGGCTTGGCCCGCGCATTTAGAATTTTTTTTCATAATTTGTTGTCCAAGACCGAAATTTTAACGCGCCGATTTGTTTGAGCTTAGTGGGTCATCCCGTCCGTGAACAACTTTAAGCCACGTAAATTTGTGCATTGATTGTTTGTTTTATGTTTTTAATTCTTTGCTCGCTTTCTTTCAAGCAATATATTCGTATCACAGTCCAATGAATATATAATCTTGGTCCTCAAAAATTTACATGTAGTCATAAGGCTCTAACAAGAAGTTAATAGATATAGAAAAGTCTAGCTAAAGAAAAAAAAAAAAAAAAGACTTTAGCTTCTTCAAAGATTATGATATTACTAAACTAACTTTTAAGGCAAACACAAGTTGCTCTATTAACACAAGCACATTTAATATTGATTGTACTTATTCAAGCCACTCTTGGAGCACATCAATTCCAAATGTTGTAATCTTGGTGACAAAAGTTTTCTCCTAACTAGCATAATACTAGTTCACCTCACACTATCAATCTAATAATTAAGGGGAAAATCATATACAATTTCTTTTGTCTTCACCAGCTTTCCTGTGTTTTAGTCAAAATTGATATGCACTCGAGATATAAAGATGAAGATTGCTTACGTTTTGTCAATTCTTCATTTACCTGCATTACTTTTAATTGTAAACTATAATTATGTTTTTGCAAAGCCAGCTAAGAACGGCTAAGTATAAAACTATTATAATACTTGCTACTATACCAAACACACCTCAATGGATCAAGAATCAAGATCAGTACTAGGTAACAGTACTACATAGATTGAAGATCTTAAAACCGCAGGCCGCCGCCAAGTCACTAATTATTACCAATTATTGGATTCAATAATCTTTCTCAACCTACCCAGCTCATTTGTTCATCATCTATGCTAAAGTGCTTTCTTTTATATAAAATAGAGCAAAAGAAAAAGATATGAGCCTCAGTTTATTCTCCGTCCATACACAATGCAAAAGTATTTGCATTCACATTTATATTTATTATCCTTTTTTTTTTGTCAAAGTTTGTTGAGAACAAGTTCATATCTTGTCGAGTATATATAATTTCTTCATTCTAAAATTTTTTTTTTTACAATGAATGTTAGAATGTCTCTATGCACACCATACAAACTTCCTTTGGTCTAAGAAAGCCAGATCTATTCGGCAAAAGTAGATATTGTGATTGTTGTAGCAGTATTTGTCAGCTATTGTACATGTTAGTTGTTAGTTATCATATATTAGTTGTTAGAGTTTGATTGGAAAAATTACTTTTATTATAAATACTATTAATATTTATTTAGAAAAGTAATAAAATAAACTACTTTTTTCGTTTTTTTTTACATGTTACACTTTCATTTTTCATGCATGTCAATGCAAAACTTTGAGGGTATATATCTCTAATTTTGTATTTGTAAAAATTATAAAAGTACATATTAAATCAATACTTCCTCTGTTTCTTTTTACTTGCAACAGTTTGACTTTCACGCTTGCCAATGCATAATTTCAACCATTAATAAGTTTAATTACCGATAAATAAAAATTATAAAAAGTATTTATTCGAAAAATATACATTCAGACGAATCTAACAAGATCCCACATGAATATGTTTTTCCTTAACTATAAATCACCAAACATAAACTAAGTAGAGTTGATGAATAGTGTAAAAGTCAAACCGTTGCAAGTAAAAAGAAACGGAGGAAGTATATCTTAAGATGAATCTAATAAGATCTCACATAACTATATTTTTTATTTACGTATAAATCAAAAACGATGGTCAAATTGAAATTTATAAAAAGGGTAAAATGTCATAGTGTAACATGTAAGAAAATGCAAGAAGTATATTCAATATTAAAAAGCTACTCCAAAAGCTAGCTCAATCCCAAAAACAAATAGGTGTAACTTTTCTAAAATGCTAGTTCAACACCATGTTATATCCAGCCCTTAGAGTTGTATATAAGATATAAATACATTACCATAAATGAAAATAAGTTGTGAATTTATGAAAAAATTATGCATCAACCGATGTAATAAATGATCAATTAATGCACATTTTTTTCTATTTTTTAACTTCTTATATAAAGCCTTAAGGATTGCATATAATTTTTTCCTTAAAATTTTGACTTAATCTAAATAGTAAAGCTACTTCAAAAATTATTGTCAAATACGCCTATTACAATGAATACTTCGGGTCTGTTCTCTTCGACATAAAACAGCTGAACTGAACTGAACTGGATTGAACTGAACTAAACTGGATTGAACTGAACTGAACTGAAATGAAATGAATAGTGATATGTGAGAGTAAAAGTATTGTCCAGAGCTGAAATGAACTGAATTGATCTAAATTGAACTGAACTAAATTAAAGTGAATTGAACTGAACTGAACTGAAAATAAGATGGGAAGAACAGGCTTCAGACCTATGTGCTCAGAGAATAGGCATAGCGAGATCAGATAGATGCGATCATGTAATTAATGTGGAGTGATATGGAGTACAACTCTTAAAACAGAATAGATATGTTACATTAATTTATATGGTATTGAGAGAAGATTCGTGATAGATCAAAAACCCACATGGGTGAACTCGGTCCAACATAATAGGCAAGACCCATTGAGAAGAAGGGTATGGTAATGTTGGGTTATGTGGAGTGGTAGCAAGCGAAGAAGAGAAGACGCGTGCAGGATGGCTACCCCCAGCAGCTGCCAGGGCGGGCGGCATTTTGGCTTGGATGGGATTAGTCCCCGAGAGTGCACCCGGTCTATGCAAAATTTTTTTTTGGTTAAAGGAGGCAGGAACTTACTAGGAAGTTTGCCTTGGCGGGCGGTTTCTGACTCGGACCGGCAAATCTTATTTTTTGACACGTGTTTTGCAATTTAAATTTCAATTATAGTCTTTGGATTACTTTTAGTCCCAAGTGTATAAATAACCTATTTTCTAGTTTTAGAAGGAGGACCACAATTATCATTTTTCAAACTTAGAATCTCATCTTTTATAGGGTTTTAGGAGAGATGGAGAAGTTGTAATATTCACCATTGTTCTCCATTGATACCATAGTTCAAATTTATGGATTTTTCTTCAAGAGCTCAGTTTTCCTACGTTATATTCATGTGCTTTTCCTTTTCTTTTGTTTGCTTGGTTGTTTCAAATTTCATGCTTCTTGATTATTGTTAATTGTAAAATTAGTTAGCACTTGTTTCTAAACCACAATCAGGTAAAAGTGTCTTTATCCCCAAATTCAACCAAAAATATCTAACACTAAAATTAAAGGCATAAAACTAGTATAATGGAAGTATGCATGTATTGGGCATAACAAATTTCATAAACCAAATAAACAAAGTCTATCACATAAAAGGGGTGGTTATGTGCAAGATCTACTTATGAATCAATATTTACCGAATTGGTTAGAGACCTTTCTTTCACACTTGTGATAGAGGTTCAATTTTTGCTCATGCATAGTGTGATCCCAAATCCTTTCCCACCCTCACTTGCAGGCGAGTTTCATCTTACCTTAAATCAAATTAATACAAGACTTCCTTAAAGTATATAATAAATACATGTATATTAAAGAAATGAGATACTTTCTTTGATTCGTTTTGTTCTTCTTATTTATTATAGTCTTTTCCAGAGTTATAAAAAGTCAAAGTAGGAAAAACATATTGAAATGAAGGGAGTATAATGTATTAAGTATTTCATAACTTTACAGCCAATTATGTGAATATGTTGAACCCTATATGTTGAACCCTATTATATTGTGCATATTTCGAATGTTTCCAAAAGAGGATGATCATTTAAACCACTAACATAGCTAAAAAAATGTCATCCCAAAATCAATCAATAATAGAAGTAGTAGCTCATCGAACCTTAAAAACTATGTTCGAGTATAATAAAAACTAGATCTTGGTAATGATATTGGTAACGGAGTAATTATCTAAGATATTAGTAGACTAGTTGAGGTACTAGAATTTCTACAAAAATAATAAACCAAAATTGAATTTGTAATAAATAACCAACTTGAATATATGGGCTAGTGGCGAGGTCCCAGCAAGAGAAAATACAAAGAAAAAAGAAAAAGCAAAGGGGCCTAGTATTGTCGGGTGGCTACCCCGATGGGCGGCAAAGTAATGGGCCCGCTCTGACCCGTACATCTTAAAAATTGAAAGCTTGAGTGGATTTCAATATTGTCTTTGTCATCTTCAACGTTTATATGTTAATGCAAGTTTTAAATTTTTCTGCTTATAAATTATAATGGGTCATACAAAATACCACCCACTTCCCTCAGTCACCACCTCCGGGTTTGAAGGGTCACACTCTTTGTCATATCAAACCTCATATTCCAAAATTATCCCACATTAGAAGGGAAGGATGGGGCTTATGTCCTCAATAATAAACCCTATATGTGAGACACATATTGACTGATTTAGAAATGGTTAATTAGTCAAGGTTTATAGAATCATGATGATTACATTCCATGTTATAGTGATTTTAGTCAATTCCGTTTTACCTTTTTAATTACGTATTGATTTTGATTAAGTAAATGCATGTAAGATCGATACGTTTAACTTTGTTATTATTTTGATTAGATCATTAACCTAATTCGATTAATCTGCGTAATTGCATATATATTCATTGGTGTTAAAAAAAATATCAACTGTATAACATTGATCAAACAATTTTGCATTTTTAAAAAAATATTACTTCGTTAGAGTTGATATAAAAAAGCATTACACAAACAATTTATACAAATATATTTAAAGGCATGCGAAAACAAGAAGCTGTGCCACGTGACGCTCTCCCTATGGAGTTTTAGTTCATGTAATCCATGTACAATAAAAAATTAAGAAATTGCATAGTATAGGGTTTGATCCCGAGACCTCAAGTACATATACTAAAGTTTTAAACACTATGCTAAGTTGTATTTAGTGTTATTATCATAAAGTAATATATTAATAAATGAAAAATTTTCCTTACCCGGGGAATAGCCCGGCCTAATAACTAGTTACGTTTTACTAAAAAGCATTACAGAAACAATTACATTTTACTTATTCAGTTGTACCATCATAAAGATGTAATGTTTTAATTGTACAATGCAAGAATTATATTGAAAAAAAGGACTGAAGATCACTTTTACTCAAAACAATTATGTGAGATGTCTTATACCTTAGCGTTTACATGAAGGGTTTCCCCTCCCCCATCACCCCCAAAACTAGATCATATATAGGGACGGTTAAGGATATGTGCACGGTGAGCAAGTGCACAGGGCTCCAAAAATATAAGATCTAATTCTCCTATCAAATTAAAAGAAAGATATCTAATTACAAGTGTTTATTTTCAATTTATCGAGTGTAATGTTGGATGCAAATTCAAAAAAAGTTAATTTCTATTTGGTGTTTTTCTTCGTTTTCCATGTTCTCAATGAATCTTCATTACCTTCCTTTTTCCAAAAAAAAAAAAAAAATCAATTTTTATAATTTTAATTTAGCATAAGGCCCCTTAATTATACGCGACGACCCTAATCATGTACGTAAGTAGGAAACTAGATAATAATGCCAATATATGTCAGTTTGATATTATTATAAACTATATAAGTTTTTATAGGAAACAATCTCTTTGTTTTATGTGTGGGTGTACATTGCGTACTTACTATGCATGATCTTAATATTTTCATGTTGGTTCAATAATGCACTGTCTTGTAAAAAAAAAATAATGCATGGGTGCCTGTAAAAAAAAGTAAAAAAATAAGGCACGAGTGACATCTCTTAGGAAACAAATTACAATACCATCTATTTTTCTAAAAGACACCTCTGCATATCTGCCAAAAAAATATTTTTTTATTCATAGATTTAACACCTGATGTTTATTAAACTTAACTCATTAACCCTAGATTATAACAAAAATGACCATATTGAACAAATAATTGAAATAATATTGAGCAATAAAAAAAAGTAAAAAGTCGATTCTTAAGTATAAGATAGATGACTGATGACAGATTTGGATTCAATGAATTAAGATATATAATTGACATAATGGAATCAGGAAGAGTGGTGGCTAAGGACTTAATAAATTTAGAGTAATATTTTTGACGACCAATAGATATTAACAATTCAATAAGTGTTAACCCTACAAAAAAAGAATTTCAATAAGTGTTAGTTGATTTATATATGAAATTATGACAATTAGATATTGGATCAAATTAGATTGAAATAGGTATCAGTTTGGATTTAATAGATATCATAATCCAATGTGTGATGGTTGATTAGATTGTGTGCACTTTTTTTTTTAGTATCGACTAAGCGTACATAATTATAATTTAAAAGTTAGCCATATCATGAGCCTTGGCAACCTGATGTTGGGAGACTTTTAAGATCTGGCACCAGTCAAAGGTGGCGGCCTTCTGTTTGATTTCACTTATCGTCCATTGGGTAGAGATGTCCCATGGTTACCTTGAATGTCATGCTTGAACCAGCTGTGATATCATCTCGAACTAACGGCTTGATGTAGTGCTTTAGCCTCTGTTTGGAGGGCTGAATTGGTTGCGTCCCGAATGCCTTCACCAGTCAGACAAGTTGTTGTATCAGTTTGCAAAACCCAAGCAAAACCCACTTGTTGGGTAACTTTGTCCCATGAACCATTTGTTATAATGGCTACATGAGGGTGCTCCGGCCTTGGGCATCCAAAGATCGCGAGCAAGAATCTAGGGGGATGTTAGGGTCTGTCATGGAGGTGTGATCTCCGGATCGATGGGCATCAAAAATTTGGTGTTGGTTGAGTCCCTTCTTGAACTAGAGTAGATATAGCCCTGGGGTGGCAGACACCCTTTTTTGAGCACACCACACACCCCATAGAGTGGCACAAAAGATCGAGAATCTTGATCCCGAAGGGCCATCTTCCTTACGGAATTTCAAGATCCAAGCTATAAGCCATTAGTGTATCGGTTATGCTTGGTGAGAGATGATTGCAGGTGCCAACGAGCTGGTTGACAACATTGTAGGGTATTGGGGCATGTCCCGAGGCAGTGGTTGAGGTCTTCAGGTCCCTAGTGGCAGAGTGCGCATAGGTCATCCAGTTCCATTCATCTTAGGAACAGGTTGGCCTTCACTGCTAAGCTATTATGCCAGATTTTCCAGATAAATAGCTTCCATTTTGACATGATGCGCGAACTCCACAGGTATTGAAAGAAAAGGACTTCATGTGGAGTGTTTATGTTGTTGATTTATTATTGCTTAAGTAAGATGTAATATGCTCATTTAGTGGAGAAAGCCCCAGAACGGTTGTGGGTCAATATAGAGAGTCTAGTTGCGTTCCTAATGTTGGGAGTTCCATACCCAAAATACAACATGCACTCTCTAGGGTGAACAAGGTAGTGACGACTAAGGGGTTCTAATGGCTGGTGAGAGGGTTAATCAGATAATGGGGCAGAGGGTGGCAGATCGAGCCATGGTTATGTTATCTCTGAGGAGGGGAGTAGTACCTTGAACACACATGTCCCTAGTTGCTAGGATGCTTTGCCCTGAACCCAATTTACAGGCACTGTGATTATGTAGGAGTTGTTCAGCTTGTAGAAGATCCCAGATGCCCCATGAATTGTGGCTCCTGCGGCGAGGTAGAGTAAATGGTTGTGAGCGGGAGCCGAATACTCTGGCTAGTAGTAACTGTGGAAGGGATTAGATCCTATACAGTTTTTTCATCAGAAGAACCTAGTTGAAAACACCTACATTACGGATTCCTAGCCCCCTGCTCCATGTGACTGTTGGAGAATGCCCTTCCTACGTCAAGCCATACCTTTCCCTTGATTATTTGACCAGAAAAACTGAGCTATCATCGCATTAATCTTGTTGGTGATGGTTCTTAGGATTATGAAAATTTCCTAAAATATGGGCAAGGCTGGCTACAAGGACTGGGTTGATGAGGATAAGTTTCCCATTTGGGAAAAAGTCTTAATATTCTAGTGGCCTATTTGTTCAGAAACTTGATCTAGTAGGAAAGTTAATTATTACACCGTGAAGCTTTGAATATCCACTGGGTTGCCAAGATATTGACCTAAAGAATCCCGACTACCTATCTGAATGAGTGTTTGATAACTAGCTCGTGAATCTGCATGGATGTTGGGGTTGTACTTAATGTAGGATTTTGAGACTGACAACCTGCCCTGAAATAATATGCGGTGTAGAAACGGGAGAGTAGCTCGGAGATTTGTTGACATGCGGTAGATGTAGCTTTGTAAAAGAATAAGACATCATCAACAAAGAAAAGATGGAAAACGACCGGACTTCCCCGACGGCTAGAGATTCCTTCAAAAATCTTAGTATTTGTAGCAAGGGTAGTCATTCTTGAAAGGATATCCATATAATAGAGAAAAAGGTGAGAGAGGGGGTCCCCTAGGCGTAAGCCATACTGTGGCTTAATCTCCCCAGATATTTGACCATTAACCAGGACCTTGAAATAATATGTGGTTGGGGTTTGATAAATAATATGCGGTTGGGGTTTGACCATTAACCAGGACCGCATATTATTCTTGTCAGGTACAAGAATGAGTGTTTGATAACTAGCTCGTGAATCTGCATGGATGTTGGGGTTGTACTTAATGCAGGATTTTGAGACTGACAACCTGCCCTGAAATAATATGCGGTGTAGAAATGGGAGAGTATCTCGGAGATTTATTGACATGCGGTAGATGTAGCTCTGAAAAAGAATAAGACATCATCAACAAAGAAAAGATGGAAAACGATCGGGCTTCCCCGACGACTAGAGATTCCTTCAAAACTTTTAGTATTTGTAGCAAGGGTAGTCATTCTTGAAAGGATATCCATATAATAGAGAAAAAGGTGAGAGAGGGGGTCCCCTAGGTGTAAGCCATATTGTGGCTTAATCTCCCTAGATATTTGACCATTAACCAGGACCTTGAAAGACATCGTATTAATGCGTTGGTAAAATCAAGCACACCCAATGCTCAGGAAAGCCATAAACACGCAATACTTTGGTCAGAAAGAGACAATTCACCATGTCATAGGCCTTGCTCAAATGTTGCTGCAAAGGAGACCAGGATCTAGGCTTTGGCACCGAGGTTGCTGCAATTCTAATCTGATACTTCAAACGTGCAACACTGTCCATGGCTTTAACTCCCAAGTTTCGGACCATGGATATGTCAGTAAGGGATTTGGCCCCAAAATGAGTATTCAGGTAACTAGGGGGGAGGTTGAATGCTCCCTTGGCTTCCCATCTTTCTAATCGCCTCTTCTTTTTCTTATGGGGAGAATAGGCATGAAAATCATCATTTTCAACCATCACACCATCTGATTTACTTCGTTTGTGATGAATACCCTTCACCATATCCTTAAGCTTGAAAGAAAAGCATTTTCCTTGCATCACCTTGACCCGTGGTTTTGTAGGTCGGTTAGAGGCAACCCATGCTCGGCCCACTACTGTTGGGTGGGTTGTCTGGATATGGATCTCTTGGGTGTGGGGTTGGGCCACTTGGGGAGAGATGTATCGTTCTAGGCCTAGTTCCAGAATTGGGTTAAAAGGATCTCCGAAAGAGGGGGGGGGGAGAAACTCTAAAACGGGAGTTCACTTGGGGGAAGGAGACCCACCAAAGGAAGATCCAACGGTCAACCGATTGGGCCCGATGATTTATGGACCATGGTGTAAACCCATTACACCCCTAGATGGACCAATCAATGGAGCTAAAGGAGCAGGCTTGACCATTTTTTTACTGGGCCCTACTTCGTTAGCCTAGGAGGTCATCGCGGGTGCAAGCCCTCCTCAATCACTGCTTCAAAGGTTTGGTTGATGTGGGCTAGAGGTTCCATTACCCTAGGTGAGTTACGGCCTGGTGATGTACACAAACTCATTGCAGCTCGAGGGATTTGTGGCCCCATGTGGAAAGACGAAAAGCTTGGAGAAAGGTACGACCACGGGAGGGGGGGTTTGTAGTCGACTTAGTGTTGTTTAGGTGGGAGTGGTAGGAGTTTTCCGACGGGGTGAGGCCAGGATGAGGAAGCCCTCATTTTCACAACATGCTCCGGGAAGATTCCGAACCTTCGACCATGTGAAGGGACAAACTCACGTCGCGGGATGAGGTGCGGGGAGGGCAGAGTAGTTCGAGAAGTCGGGTGGGGGTTTCATGTGTTTTTCCAGAACATTGTTGGAGTAGTATGGGGACTCAGGGCCACGACACCTAGGTAAGTATTCCGGTTCCCAAAAGTTTTCGTTATTGTCTGGGTGTTTGTTAAGTTACATGGCTTGGGGGTATAGGTCATTAAGGTCAGGGAGAAATTCTAACAGATTGACTTAGGTATTTCGATTACAAAATCTATCACTAAGCCCACATACTTGATTAGTCTACATAGGAGTTGAACCCTTCCCATCCACAAAGTTAATCTGGCCTACTTTCCTCGAACTCCCCGTTCTTTGGTGAAGTCGATGGTGTACATTATACGCAGAAAGGTGGCAACGACTAGTTGGATGACCCGCGTGTCCACATGCTTTGTAAAACCTAAAGACTCCTTCGTAACGAAAGAAAACCATATTATGGGCTCGACTTCTAAGGGCAGATAACAACCACCGATAGGTCAATTAACATTCTTTCTCTAAGGTACAATTGTTGGGACAACCCCATCTCTCCATTTTCAACACTCTCGACGTAGCCAATATGTTGCAAGATGCGAATTGTCCAGGTTGAATCAAGATACTTCCATGGCAAGCCTTTAACCCTAATCCATATACTTACCATGTCGAAATTTATAAGTTGGGGAACTGAGCTGGCTGAACTTGATCTGAAGGTGATGAGGCGCCTGTCGATGTTGGTCGTATGTTGGAGGAGCAAGGCTTCTTTATCACTCCTACTTTCACGCTAAAAAAGGGAATAGTTTCATGTGCTTGGTACTCAGATGTACCCTCGTTTTACCCAGTGATGGTTGGTAGTATCTTCAACAAGGTGTAGTAGGGGAGGGGTAAAAACAATGAAACATCTTACCACCACTAAAATCCAATCAGCCACTAGGTGGGTTGGATTTTTCGGCCCTCGAAATAAATGACCCATCCTATTTTAGTAAGCTCGAATCCGTGGAGAAAATTCAGAGTTTGAATGGGAAGGAGATGGGCGAAACATGTTTGAGCAATTTTCCAAGTTGGGATTTTAAGAGCGAAGGGGGAATTAATTTACTAGTGGAATACTTGTAGTAAATAACCTAAAGCGACGAAAATCCAAAAAACAAAACTAGGCAAAAGGAATGAGTTACCTGGAGATTAGTTGCATGTGTGACAGGTGGTCATCCAGGGAGAGCTGACCAGTACTGCAGAAGGCGGCTAGCATGAGAGGAAGGGTTTAGAAGTGTAGTTTTTACAGGTTATGATTACCCCAGTGGGTAGTGATCTCACCTCGGGTGAGTACGGATCCCTAGAAAGGTTTTGTAGAGAGGTTTTTCTCTCTTTAAGATTTTTATTGAGCCTAGTATTAAAGTATGTGGTCTTTGTAATTGTGTGCACTTATGATAATTAAGCATGTTTAGATAAGAAAAATCATTTCAAAATAAAAAAAGATTAAAGTTGACATAGTATGTGAAGAAGATACAAGGGGATCGGAAGGAGATCAGATGCATGCTATTAAAACATATGTGATCACTGATCAATACAATTTATTCAATTTTTTAAAAAATATTGAACCCTATGCGGATGATATTTTGTTGGTCTAAGATGAAACCTCCTGTAAATAAGGGAAAAAATTTGAAATCCCTCCTTGCATGGGATGAAATTCAGTTTCAGGATCTCTATAATAAGGTAAGATAAAGTCCCTTGCAAGTAGGGGGAACCCTGCATGGAGTGACTTGATCGCAGGATCTATGGAATCGGAGGTGATGCCAACATCACTAGGCTATCACAGTCTATCACATGTTACTCAATGTATGTATATATACTAGCCTTATATGCATGCAATGCGTGCATTAATGTCAAAACTTGTTTTCCTATTATATACTTCGTCCACTCTATAATTATGATTTTACACTTAAAATGTGAAAGCTTAATAGATACATGAATTTAGATATTTTATTTGTGAGTGGATTTAATATTATTTTTTTGTGAATAAATTTTGAGCAAAAAGAATTGACATAATGATGTGGTTTGATTGAATCAAAGAGTATCAAAGGTAGTAAGTGTTTTAGATTTTCAGGTGGACATCTTGTATATCATCATCTTCTCGTACAGAAAAAACGTTAAGATATTTCTTCCATTTAATTTTTGTATTGAAATACTTGATGCATATATTATTTTTAATTTGTTTAGAATGGCAAGTTGAATAAGAAAGGGTTCTTAAATTATCTTCTCTTATAATTTTTTTTCGTTGCATTATATCATTAAGGGGGGACACCATCTTCATCCCCTATTCCTTATATGATAGAAATAAACGAAAAGAAAACAAAGAGTACATAAGGATACCATGTGTGTAAAAGGTATAAATCGTTTATAAATATTACGTATGTTTTTTTCTGACTAAGAAAAGAAAAACTATGTCAAACTCCTACTGTGGGGGGCCAACCTATTATAAATAATACGTTTTTTTATTAAGAAAGATAACTGGTCCGAAAACCAACCCTTGTTAGACTACTAGTCTGAAGGGCACATCAGCTCAGAGGTTGGGTACAAGGTTAAATAACCTATTATATATAAATACTACGTATGTTTTTTATTAGAAAATATAATTGGTTCGAACACCAACCCCTGCTAGGCTACTAATCTGGAGAGCACACGAACTCAGAGGTTAGGTACAAGGTTAAACCGCCCATAAATAAAAATGTCCAAATATATTGTTGGGATGAGAATTCAAATCTTGCGCAATTCCCTATAATTCAGGTAGTACTCCACTGAGCTATCAGCTCTCTCTTGTAAATACTACGTATGGATTAGTATAATATGTGCTTTGATATTGAATAAGATAATAGCAATCTAAAGTCGGATAATTTAACGGGTAAAACCTTTTAACTAACTTGAACATGTCATCAAGGTCAGTCTTAAAGTACAATTTTTTTTATATTTAAAGACTAACATATTGGAATATAGAAAGTACTTGCATGATAAACGAAAGCGATCATCACCTCTGGTTATGGAAACCGATTACGTGTAGTCCACCAACAAGTCCAATCCAAATCGAATTTCCCAGGAAAATATAAGCTAAAATTATGTTGCATGCGTTCGTAGATCAATCTCATTGTCTCATGCAACATATATTTGCTTACATGATCAAGAATTACCTTAGACTAATTTAATAGTAGATCATAAATTCGTAAAAATATATTAGAGAATCCAATGCAAAATTGGTTGATTATGACATCTACAGCCTCATTAATTTATAAGATGTTAATTCTAACACCTCGTAGAACGTAGTCCTTAAGAACAGATATTCCTTCGCTATATATTTAATTGCCTTATAGTAAAAGATATCTATATATAATCTATACAAATATATTAAAAGACGTGCATAAACAAAAAAAATTTACCACGTGGCGCTCTTCCTAGGGAGTTTTAACTCATGTAATCCATGTACAATAAAAATTTTAGAAATTGTATAGTATAGATTTTGATCTCGAGACCTCAAGTATATATACTAAAGTTTTAACCACTAGGCTAAGTTGTATCTAGTGTTATTATTATAAAGTATTATATTAATAAATGATTTTTTTTACCCGGGGCATAGCTCGGGCCTAATAACTAGTAAATATATTAAAAGACGTGCATAAACAAGAAACTGTGTAACGTGGCGCTCTCCCGATGGAGTTTTGGTTCATTTAATCCATGTATAATAAAAAATTTAGAAATTGCGTAGTATAGGGTTTGATCTCAAGACCTCATGTACATATACTAAAGTTTTAACCACTAGACTAAGTTGTATTTAGTGTTATTATCATAAAGTATTATTTTTTTTTTGCTAAGTAAGTAGAGTGGTATATATACTTTGAAACATCAACCATTACATCCAAACCACTGGTTAGATAAACCAGAGAAACAACTATACATCAAAGAGCAACAACATCAAAGTGCTACAAACCAACTATAGTCTCTTCTAGTAATTTTCGAAGGCAAAACTACATGTATCCTATTCTTTACAAAGTACTTAATCTCATCTATAGTAGTCTTATGTATAAGAGGAGCTTGTTGCTTCCAGTAAGCATCATTGCGACATCTCCAAATCATGTACACCACAGCTGCTACAACAGCACACCAAACTGCTCTCTTGAACTTGTAGGATTTGCTTCTACCAATCCATCTATACAGACATACAGTTACATCATATCATAAGTAATGGCCCCGATTTGTAACCAACTCTTAATTGCTGCCAAATAGGTTTTCCCAAAATGACACTCAAAGAATAAATGGGAGTGAGTTTCATCAGCATTCCCACATATAAGACAAGTAGCAGTAGCACTTATACCAATCTTGGCAAGTCTACTGGTTGTTTGGAGTTTGTTTTGTACAGCAAGCCAATTAATAAATCTGTATTTAGGAATACTCAGCCTATTCCATACAAATTTATCCCAGTAAATAGGAATCATCTCTCCCAACAACTTACCATAGACTTGGCTTGCATAATATTGTGGCATACTTAGGAATTCAGTTTTAGTATACAAGAGCTTCAACTATTCTTTGATGCTGCATATTTGCTTCCAATACCAGCTTACTCCTTTCTTGGGAATATATAATCCCACCAATCACCTTGCTTCAAGTACACTTCATTAATCCATTTCACCCACAAGTTGTCTTCTTTAGTAGCAATTGCCCACACATACTTGCCCATGCTTGCTATATTCCATTTAACCACATTCCTAAAACCCAAGCCTCTTGAGTTCCTAGGACAACAAAGATTCTCCCAAGCCACATTACCAGGTCTATGAT